>NW_027282375.1:0-87189 GCF_046629955.1 Centroberyx affinis | reverse complement strand
GTTACTTCATATATATATACATATATTTTATGTATACTCTTGGCTATTTCTGTGGATATTATCATGGATGATGGAAGAAATTAGCATAATTATCTAATTCCTTTGTGTCTGAATGCTGCTGGTTTATATCTATAATGATCATGGGACTCCTGGGTAGCAGAGGGATAGGGTTGGGAGGAAAGGGTGGGTTGTACTGGTAGTTTTTGTTAATGTTTGCTTGTTGTTTTTGTGTTTGTTTTTGTGTTTTTATCTATGTACACTGCCTTGGATCATCATGTTAGGGGTTAGAGGGTGGGGGTGGAGTGGGTTGGTAGGAGGAAAACAAGGGACATGGGGGGGTGGGGGGATCTGTTGTAGTACACTTTGCTTTGTTTGCCTTCACTTTTGTGACTGTGATGGTGCTCCCCTTCCTTATACACATAATACATAATTGATCGCAAAAAAAACCTTCACTGTCAGCTGTTGCTTTATCTCACTGTATTTATATATTACAGTGTTGCGGATTATTACTTTAAAATGAATAATGGAAAGAGTAGAAAGATTTGTATTAATGTAGTCTAGTGTCTAGAGTATAACCTCCTCTCTCTGGGCAGATATTTTACACTCAGTCTTATACAAATGACTTGACATAGAAAATAACATCAATCACGATCTGTCTCCTCCCCATCATGACAGATGTGGATATAATCAGGTGAAATCAAGAAGAAATAATTTATTTCACCTTTCTTAAATGGAATGACGTGCAGAAATACGTTTTCTACACTACAAACGGATTACACAGAGGAGAAAAAACTACAGCAGAGACAGGAAGTAGTTTGACATTGTGTCCACATTAGAGCCATGGACCCCCATTTGATGAGATTTTGTCCCAAATCTGAGCATATTTTTATTGCTAGATATAATTTTGTCCAGAATTCCATGACTATCTGTATTAGAGATAACAGTGAAACTATGATCAAAATAGCATTATTCTACATTCTCTAATTGTGTTCACTTTTTGTAAATGAAATAATGCTGAAGTTTAACAATAGATCAGTTTGCTGGGGACCCCCTGGAACCCCCTCAAGGACCCCTGGTGGTCCCCGGACCCCACGTTGAAAACCACTGCTGTAGATGACTGGAGATGGTGTGTAGCGCGGTGATTATGATTCTAGAGCAAGAAGAGAGAGATGTAAATGCTATATAGTTGTAATGTTGCAGAAAATAAATGCATATTAGGAATCATTTCCATCAGCTGTAAGGCTCTCAAGAATTGATTAGTGTGGGACAAGATGTTATTGTTCTTTAGTGTTAGCTGATGTTGGCCATATTTGATCCTTTCATCCGAAGACAAAGCAAAGAAATGCACTTGGCAACATTCTAATGGACCAGCTCATGTCATACAATCACAATAGAGACTTACACATAGGGCTGTGCAAAAAAATCGATACAGCTTAGTATTGCAATATTTTTTCCATGATACAGTATTGATTTTCCAGCCCCTCGTATCGATACGTTAAAAGAAATTATTCATGTTTTAAACGGATTTAAAATGTCCTTAAATTTTCCTCGAATCCCTTTGAAGTAAATAGTTTTGACTGAATCTGTCCGCTGAGTTATCAATATAATGTGATGTACATATTAGACTACCAGGTGGTACACAGCAAGTTGTATTTTCAGCTCTATTTTAAATTTTCAGTAAATTATGTAGAGTATTGCAATGTATCGCAATATGTGTCGTATCGCAATGTATCGTGATACGTATCGTGACCCATGTATCGTGATACGTATCGTATCGTGAGGTCCTTGCCAATACCCAGCCTTACTTACACATGTTCGAAACAACACAAAGCCGCTTTTGAACTGTTGTACAATGAAACTGAACCATTAATCTGGCCAATCAAGCCAAGCCTACATCATTATTTGTTTGTGTTTCCATCGCTATTTGTCACAATTTCTTTACTTCCAATTTTTTCCCCCCCTTAACCAAGTATTACAACTGTTTTATTTTTGCCATTTTCACTCAGCTTTTTGTAATTTCATCCTTAATCATTTGCATAAAAAAATAACTGGAAGGAAACCCAGCGATCGATTCACTATCTCTATATGCCTCATTGTAAAATTTGTATTTTCCAGCGAGTGGGTGGAAGAACAAAGTGGCCTGATTTGCGCTGCATGTTCGTGTGTGTGTGTGCGTGTACGTAGAAATGTGTGTGTGTGTGTGTGTGTGAGAAACCCGCCCTGTCTGATGGTGCCAGTATAACGCCTGATGAATGCCCATCTTTATTAGAAACCATTAATAACATGGAATGCACTCTCGCCATACCATCCTCTCAAAGACAATGCGTGTCACCATGAACAATTACCGGCCTGATAAAACGCACGGGGCCCCGTCTACATTCATCCCAGGTTCCTGATAGATTACAAGGGACATTTATTTAGCTGGAGAGAGGCCCAGATGAATTCTTTAATATATCTGTCGCCCGCGTGATCCCAGACGCCATGGAGGGACTCCAAGAGGAGATGAGGGATGACGTTGAAAATTTTTGTTTGCTTCTGAGATGTACATGTATATATGATCAAGGGGCCTCATTTATCAAGCCACTTCCAAACGGATTTGTTCGTAAATCCTTCCTATCCATGTTTACACGTGAAAATTAAGTTTTGGTATGTATTAAGTGCTTGTATGTCCTTACGTAACGAAAAATCAGAGCATGTGTAAAAGCGTGTATAAACTCTACGGTTCATCTTTTACCTCAAGTCTTTCACTTTTATTGGTAGAAACTGGATGGTAAGTGGGTTGCGTTGAAGGGGAGCGTATCTATGTTCCCAGGGTCCTATGTTCCCAGGGCCCTATGTTCCCAGGGCCCTATGTTCCCCAGATTTATATGGCACATAATGGGAACATGACAAAGGGTCCTATGTTCCCAGGGTCCTATGTTCCCCAGTTGTACATATGTGCTCTCCCAGGGTCCTATGTTCCCAGGGTCCTATGTTTAACCCTAACCCTAAACCCTAACCCTAACTAACCACATTAAGCAAATACAGAGCTTAATATCTTTTTCAGGTTCCCATTATGTGCTATATAGAGCTGGGGATCATAGGACCCTGGAAACATAGGACCCTGGGAACATAGGACCCTGGGAACATAGGAATGACTCCCGTTGAAGGTGTATGTACTTTTTCTCAAATTATTGCATAGTATAAAACCGTAAAAAAGCAGTATTTTAAAGAAACAAACTTTAATTTGTTCTATTTATTTAATGACTGAGTTTTATTCTGTATATTAGAGACTAAGGGGCTAAAACGCTGCAAAGTCCAAATAATCTGGACTCAGGAAACTTCAAAGGAAAAAAAAGGGGAAAAAAAGCCAACAGAAAAAGGCTGGCTGTACAGGTCACCTCCTAATATGAATGTATGTAAGTGTACGAATGTGAATCAGGGTGTTGCTGAAAAAGAGAAAGTCATGTAGTTGACCTTCCCTCTAAATAACGGTTAAAAAAGGGCCATAAATCTCTATCAGTTACTGATTGATAACAACCCAGCTGAGATTAGATTTTAGCTTCAGTTCCGATTACGTTTAACTTTCCAGGTTACACATTATCCTCTAAAACTCATGTTCTGCTTTTCATTTGGAAAGGTCACTTCAGCTTTAAGGTTTATAGATGAATACCCAGATCCAATGAGGTAATACAAACTCGATTAAATATTTCATCCCTCGCGGAACGTCTCACTAAACTAACAGTATGGGATGGATCTCTTTGGGGTCACAATTTGACATGACAGGTTTTCTATTGCCAACTTAAACTTCAATTTGCCTGTCTTCAAGACAGAAAGAAGGCTGCAGCCTGCTGAGCAATGGCTGTAAACATGCATGGTGTGGTTAATAGCTCTCCAATCTGACATTTAAACTGGTCAATAACAATGAGATTGCAGGGTTACAAGCCTTTATTTAAGTATCAGGAAGGTGGAGCAGTACCCAAAGTAGGCAACTTTGCATGGGAGTCTTTCTTATGTTCCCAGGGTCCTATGTTCCCCAGATTTATATGGCACATAATGGGAATATGACAAAGGGTCCTATGTTCCCAGGGTGCTATGTTCCCAAGGTCCTATGTTCCCCAGCTCTATATAGCACATAATGGGGACCTGAAAAAGATGTTCCCCAGCTCTGTATTCGCTTAATATGGTTAGTTAGGGTTAGGGTTAGTGTTTAGGGTTAGGTTGGTTGCTTGTAGATTTACCCAGAGCCCTGACCACAGGGTTATGGTTAGGGTTAAACATAGGACCCTGGGTACATAGGACCCTTTGCATAACAACAGCACAGAACAACTGATAACTGTACAATTAACCCAAATAGTGAACGCAATAACTGCAGGAAGTTTGTGTAAAACGAGCAATTTGGATGAATATTGAGCAGATTATGTGAATATTGCATCAGAGATTAGTTTTCCTGATATTTTTAGGAACGTTTTATACAATTCTCTGTATTATTTATTTTTAACTATCATACATACTTTATTATGCTTATTTCGGACAAATTCTGTGTTTTCTTCTCCCTGACGCTCAGCCATTGTTCTATTAGCTCTTTGGTTGTTTTAACTGTGTCTTTTCTAATGCAGGACGAGGCTGTTTTGCAGAGAGTGAATATAGCTTGTGTTCATGTTTAGATTTATATGGCACATAATGGAACCATGACAAAGGGTCCTATGTTCCCTGGGAGAGCACATATGTAGAACTGGGGAACATAGGACCCTGGGAACATAGGACCCTTTGTCATGTTCCCATTATGTGCCACATAAATCTGGGGAACATAGGACCCTGGGAACATAAGACCCTGGGAACATAGATACGCTCCCATCTGTACTTGTCTGTGTATATGTTAGCCTATAATCTAATACTTACATGCTACAAATGCTACAAGTAGAGTGAGTCAGTCCTCTTCTTGTTTTGGTTGAGGAGCCTCCTTTGTGCCGTTAAGTCAGTCCTGCATATTTCGTACCAAATCGGACCCAAATCACAGAGAAAGCATGCAGAATAAACCAATGTTCACCGCAATGGTCTCATTTTTCTACATCCATTTTACTATGCCATCAACATTAGTTTGAGTTAATATTCTACATTAAGTTTCAATTTGTCAATTCCCCACTTTGTGATTTAGGCTGGTAAAATGGGTGGATTTTTACCTAAAAAAAATCTCAATGCTGCTTTTCACCCTAATTGCTGTGGATTAGTAAATTGCTAGACTGAATTAGTCTTGTGAAGGTGGTTTTGCGATGCGGGTGCGATTCCGCCATTCTGTTCCTGAGGGTTCCTCCCTCGTCATAGGGACGCTTGTTGTCTCCTGCGTACGACTGATTACCGGGTCTGCTCTCTTTGCCTCTGGTGAGCAGCGACACCAGCCCACCTCTTATTAGGCCATCAGAGGACAGCAAACAGAGAGAGAGAGAGCGAGACAAAGAGCCCCAGCTGTCGGCCCCATTATTATTAAAACCTTGCTGTTTACTCTGGAGTAGTGGCCACTGTTCTTCATCCGCCGAAAATTAATGAGATCCTTTCTGCTAACATTGACACTTTGAGCGCACCGAGCGGAGGAGCGGGAGGACTCCAAAAGGCTTTGATGAGCCAATAAGCTTTTAGTTACATAGTATCTCTCATTTAAGAGCGCACACAGCGCCGGCGTAGGTGTACTGTCCTCAGAAGACACGACAGAGAGAGAGAGAATCAAACACTAATCTACTTAGGTGTGCTTTTATTATTAGGGGATGTATATGTGTGCGTATAAAAGGCAATGAAAACATTTTATTGCAGCCCCCACTTTCTCCAGTTCAAAGTTTTCATCTCCGCTCCCCCGCATGCCGCCGTGTATCCTACATGATATTGAAAAATTGTTTGGGGGCTTCTGAAAGTGAAATAAGAGCTGATCGCAGTCGCACAATGTGGCTTCCTAGCAGATTATTGTTGTGGTTTTTTTTTTGTTTTTTTTTGTTTTTTTTTACTGTGTTTGCATCTGCCGCAGGCCCTCTACTGTAAAATCATGCAATATATTTGCAAAAATATTCATTCACCAACCAGGCTTAAGACATTGCCGTGTCAATGAGCAGCAATTGCTTGCTCACTCCAAATGGATTCTGCCAGCTAGATATCCCACTTGAGCATTTCTTCCCTTTTTTTTTTTTTTCCTTGAGGCTTTTTACTTTTGCAGCGCAGGTGATGCCACATATGAGAGCATTACCTCCAGCACTTAACAGCTTGTCTAGAAATGGGCTATTTTGTTTCACGGCGGAATTACAGCAAAAACAACCCGACGTTTTCCGGGAAGAGAAAAAAAAATAGTATCTCTGATTGTTTCTGGGGAAAATATAATCTCAGAGAGAAGACCATGTTATTGAATGCATTATCATATCCGGAGCCGGGGTAAGCAAGGCCACGCTGCCGAAAGTAGTGCAGCAGGCGCGTTCGTAATGTGCCGCTAAGCTCCCGTCAGCCGATGTCCCCGAGGATATGACTTGGTGAGGATTTCCAAATAAAACACTGACATGAGAAAGACGATAGCTTTCCATACTCTAATTACCTCAATATTTGGGACGCGAACCGGCACATGGTGGAGCTGATCTTCAGAAAAACTTAAATCGGGTGAGGAGTCCCTGGTGGAGCTATGGCCTGATCCCTCTAAGTGAAGTGAAGTTGAAGTCGGTGCCTGTGATCTCTGTAGTCATTTCATGTACAGGCTCTCTGTGGGTCCCCATGATCATAGACTTCATCCTGATATATGGGTTTTTGAAGGCTGATGCCGATATTTTTTGGACTGGAACTGAACATGGTATCGGTTGATTTAGCACAGACGGTTTCAAACCAGCCCTTTTGCGTTGCGAGAGGAGTGAAAACATCAGCTGTTTGCACGAGGAAGTGTCTCTTTTCAAGTTGGGGAAAAAAACTTGGATAAAAAAAAAAACTATAGCTTGTGTTGCTGTGTGGTCAGGTGTTCTGGGACAGAAGGACCGGGACAAACACATTCTCAAAAATACAAATCTTTACACTCCCTAAGGACGATGAAAGGCGCCATGCATGGATCGATGCACTGGAGAGAGAGGAGGGGATGGGAGATAAATCCTCACATTTACAGCACTCACTTTATCACAGGTAAAGTTACAAAACCGGATCATTATGTGCAGGATTTAAAGGTCCCATATCATGTAAAACAGGATTCCCCTTGCCTCTTTGATTATATAGGAGTTGGATGGTTGATCTAAACATGGTAGAAGTATCAAAATGCACGGTCGCCAACTAAATCCACACAATCCATATTAGAAAAGCGAGCCTCTAAACGAGCCGTTTGGACTTCCGTAACTTTGTGGCGTCACAAAGGTTCGCTCATTATCATTTTTGTAAGAAATAGACTAACAAAGTGTTTTTTTCAAAGCGGTTGAGCGGTTGTCATTGTTTATTACCGGAGAGTTTTCCCTACCTGTAGCTGCCTAGCTGCGGTGTCTCACGTTTCACTCTTGAAACGGTTAGCCAATCGGAACAGAGGGGTCGTTAATATTAATGAGCCTTAAAGACACGGCGACAGAAACAGCCTGTTCTTGGTAAGGCTCAGAGAGATGCTGGAAAATGAACATGTAAAAATGGATTGAGAGTGTTTTTGGTTCATGACACCACACACACAGCTTTGAATGGACCTCAAGACAGAAAATGAAACACTGGAAAATGTAGAATATGGGACCTTTAATAAATAAAATAATACAAAAAAAAAAAAAGAAAGCTGTCTGTCTTTTACCTCACCTTGTTCAGTCCCCATTTCGCTTTCTATCACGGTAATAGCGAAGATTTTTTTTTTACACTCATTTTGTATAACAAAGCAGCAGATGTACCAATGAGAACAAATGTGATTTCTCTGATCTCGGCTGTAAGCCCAAAATGATCAGATGACAATTGCAGTTGGAAAAAAAACGCAATATCCGTACCGGATACTCGTTTTGCCCGATCAACCGGCCCGCCCCCAGTGGAAACGGTCCTCCACGGGCCCCGCTTGCCTCTTGGTGTGTGTTTAAGTGGAGAAGTTACCCCTTCCTCGTTAATTCCCCCAGATTAGCATATTGATGACAGTTAGGAGAGGATTGTACATGCCGCTACCCCCAGACTGCTGCATGGGAATTAAATACAGGCTGGCTGGCAGGCAGTGTTTCTCGGGTATGTCTTTGAGTGTGTGTGTGTGTGCGCGCAACAGTGTTAATCGGTGTAGTTGCGTTGAAGTGTGACTTAGTGCAGCTCACACACACACACACGTGGTGAGAGACATGGGGGCAGTTCTGCGTTTTATGGAAATTGCCTTCATGCCAGGTTGCCAAGCTGATCTCAGGCACAACATGCCACTGAGGCTCTGTGGAAATGCAATCAGTCAGCTCCGACAGGGGTCCTCCCCAATTCATTTCAAACTGCAAATCACAAAATTGGCCAAAGGAAATTGGGCAAGACCAAGTTGGTCAAATGCATCAACATTGATTCGCCTTTAAAAAAAAAAAAAAAAACACCAACTCTGCAGCATTGCAGGCCACAGCATTTTAACAACAGGCTTTTAACAAGGACCAGTTAGATGCACCATCCACTCCTGACAAGGCAACAGTAAACATGTTGTCCCCCTCAGATGATGCAGTCCCCTCTCTGGGCCAATCAGTAATAATGAACAAACGAATGAACGAACAAACAACCAAACACATAGTTATGGGGCACAACTAATGTCACCTTTGTGGTTCTTTATGATGTGGAACAGGAATAAATGAAGGACTTGACCGACCAATTGTTAAACTGAAATTGTAGTGCTCCCCTTGGGCCAATCAGTGTCATTTTGAAAACGCTACAACGCAGCGGTGAGATGCATCATTACCCCAAGTTTCGTAGAAATCCGATCAGCGGCGTTTGAGATATCGCAGGTTGACAGACAAACAAAGGCGGAATTGAATCTGTGTTCTTTCGGCCATAGGTGTGACTGCTGCGTTCATATCCTGCCCTGTAGGTTGGTATTATTGTCTGGGAAAAAGGGTTCCTGGCTAGGCGGACAGGCTGGGGCGATGCAAATCCTCACTTCTGACGGTTAATTGAGGCACCTGCGGAGAGGTGGAATTGAAGTTGTGGTTTTCTGCTGAGCGAGCCTCTCAGATGCTGTTGCGCTTTTTAGGTTAGGAAGCCCCACTTCTGACACCAATCGTCACCTCCATGGCAAGGCGGAATCAGACACGGCATTGCTGATCAAATAAGAAAACCCCCTTATGCCCGGTCTACACCACAGGCCACTTTTGCGTTTTTTGTTTTTTTTTGTCGTCCGTCTCTCGGAACAGAAACTCACTCTTTAATCCTATACACAGCTAACTATAAAAATCTCTGAATGTGATTCCCTAAAGAAATGATCACTTTCATGAACGGTAGGCTATGCAACCATATGTGAGAACACTGTTTTGTTGCATGCTGTAGAACGTTTGTCTCGTTCAATGGTTCCAATAGGAACAAGCAAATAGTAAACATGTTGTCCCTCACCAGTGATGTAGTTCCACCCTTGGGTCGGTCAGTGATTGCTGAGTGTACTTGAAATATGAGTGAAATTGTATAAGCATTTTCGTATGGGACAATGAAAGGACAGATTGACCATATATTTCTGTTGCCTACTCTCCTCAGAATTAGGCTTACAAGTTATATCTTGAAATGTAGTAACTGTAATTGTCCTGTTTTTACTCAATACAGTACAAAATATAACAACTACAATACGCAATAAATACAATCCGTACATTACACAATGTACACTACAATACAATTTATAATACAATATATAACATACAACACCAGGAGCGTGAGTGTTATGAAAAATATAAATGCTAAATTATAAGTGATATATGGTGTTGCACAATAGGTAAGTGGTAATATGATATAAGTAGTCAATACTGACGGCACAGTCAGTTCATTACAGTTATTGTTAATCTAAAGAGTCTAATGTGCTGTTTCCTATAATTATGTCAGGGGAAAATGGGTGTTGGGTCTGTTTTTGGTGTCTTCAGTAAGAGTACTGCAACTAAGAACATGCTAAAAGGTAGAGAACAATGGACAGTGTTTGAAACAGTAACAAAAGTAACATACAGTCTTGGCCTATGAATTGGTGTTAGTATTGATACAGTTTGTTTCATTACATTGATTAGTGTTAGACCAATATATCAGGCCGATAATTCGTAAAAATCAGATATCGTCCAGTCAATGTGATCTACTGCCAATATAATGGAGGCTCCTTCCTGACCACAGCTACATATGTTATATGTCTATATATACATTTTATTTGTTTGTTTAATTGATCAATAATGTCTTTGTAAATTCTTCATTTAAAGGTCTAATGTATTCCAGATTTTAGCATAAAAGAATTTCATTAGTTTGAGTTTGAGTTTTAGTGTCCCATGATGGTCTAACTGTTGTTTCAGAGGCTTTTCAACAGCAACGACAAGAATACAATTCAATATTTGGATACTGAATATCGGCTATCAGCAGCTTCAATCCAAAAATATCAAGTATCAACCTTCAAAATCCCCCATCGGTCGAACCCTAGAATCGACGGCATTGCTGTCATTTCTGCAACTATTACTACATCAGGAGCGGCATTACCATGGGACCTGCTGAGTGAAGCAGCTCTTACGGCATTTGGAGTGAAAATCTGGGATTAGTGCAGATACAGGAGATTTACATCACTCCGGCACCTGTAGTTTGGCATTTTGGAGGCTCACACTGACTGTATCACAGTTACATTCTCAGCCTCATTCACATCTGTTGGAGCAGACAGCGTTCACACAGCGAGAGAGAGAGACAGAGAGAGAGAGAGAGAGAAACAGAGAGGGATGGAGGTGCAGATGGTCGGTAGGTTTTATAGCTACATCAGCGACAGAAACAGGTGTGTGTGACACATTTTGCTTTTCAGTGGAACATTTATTAGGGGTCCAATCACGTTGGGCTGGAACCCTATTGTATTTGCTGGAATTAATTCTTCTTTCTTTCTTTCTTTCTTTCTTTTTCTCCGCTAAAAGTATCTGCAGCTCAGAAACCGTAAGTCCTACAGCAAACATATTTGGCAGGTGGGCTCCTATGTTGCACCGCTACTCAGGCAAGGCAGCCCATGCACATTGGCCAGATGGTGGCGCTGTAACAAGCAACTTTACGTTTTGGCCAATAACTTCTGAACCGTGTGTCGTAGACTGAAATTTCTTGTGTTCCTAGATTCTTTGGAATGTGCCGAGTCCAACCCATATATCACTTTCATTGTCCACCATATTGCATTGTCTGCCATTTTGAATTATTTAAGAAATACTTATTTCACAACTCCTCCTAGGCCGTTCATCCAATTCACATGAAACTTGCTGTGGAGAATCCTGGGACCGTCCTCTTTCAAAGTTGTATAAAGGTTATTGATAGGTCAAATGGTTTGGCTTTTATCAACCAATAAACTTTTAATGAAACAAGCCATAACACTAAATTTCCCATAACTCATTAACCGTTCATCTAATCAAGCCAAAATTTGAAACACATGTTGAGAAGTGTTGCGTGAACACACCCCCAAAAGCATTTTCAGCTCTACCACTAGTGGGCGCTACAAAAGCAAAAAGTTAATATCTCATAATTGACTGCATAGATTTTTATAATTTTTTTTACACATGTTCTAGGATGATGTCCAAGTCGATCCATGAAATTTGGTCATAATTGATGAAAGTGGGCGTGGCTTATTGCATAATAACCAAATCTTCATTGGTATTAAAGTCACAACTTCAAAAATTCATTAAAAATCAGCCGTATGTCCTAGAGAGCTGAAATTTTCAGGACATGTCAGCTGAAGTGAGATAAATCTTTCGTACACTGGTACCTACCCCCGATTCTGACGTCGCCCCCCTCTGTTTATAGCAAAAACTGACTGTGATCCCACAGTGTTGTCCTAAACCGTATGTTACAGGAAAAAAACAACATGAATTTTGAAATCGCCATACCTTAATTAGTAAACAGACCCAAAATTATAATGATATCTTGAAAAGTGAGCGCACAGTAGATGGAAATGTGCAGCTGCAAATAGCTTGATTAATTGACAATGTGATATGTTCAAGATAGTTTGATCAATCTTCATCAAACTAAATACAAATGATGTCTGGACTGACAAGATGATGTCTGTAAAGCCATGTGTAAATTGATTAATGTGGCGCGCTGGTACAATTATAATATTCTTTCTGAGGCTTTCAATAAGTTTGGCTGTTGTGAGCAACTCCAGCATTGTGGTTGCAATGAAAAGATGAACTTGACAGAAGTCACAGGCCAACACAAAAGCCGATGTTAGACTGCATGTTTGATCTTCACAACATGTCAGTTTTTGTGTGTGTCTTTCTACCTTCTGTAATGTTTTGTCTATCTGTCTGTCTTATCAAATTGTGCTTGGACCCCGCAATCGCCGCTTGCGGCTATATCTTATTATATATAATTAGTATGGCTGTTGTCGTTTTTTTTTTCATTTTAAGGATACTACTTTTTCCTTATTCCGGACTTCAGATGACAATTCACTTAAGTTATAATATCAGAGAAGGGTTAAACTTAAATCAGTCCCACTTTTTCAAAAAATGGGATCTGGTCTAGCCAATGTCATCCACCTCTGATATGATGGATATGATGCAGTTTGATTGATTATATATTTATTGTTAAATTAATCAACACTACCCTGGTTGTGTATGGGAAGCCTGAACTGATTCTAATGAGACCCCAAAGTATGTGTTGTTATTATTATCCTGTGTTCCAATGGAGAGTTTTAGTGTCCCATGGTCTAAATGCTGTTTCAGAGGCTTTTTCACCCTTCAAGAATAAATCTTTTTAGATGTTTTTGCATAAAAATGGTCAAACTGAAAGTGACAATGAGTATTGCAACAAAATATTGGCTATCAGCAGCTTCAATCCAAACAATGTCAGTATCAGCCTTCTAACATCCATATGGGTTTAACCCTGTGTCACAGTATATTGTGCAGTGTCATTTTTTTTTTATCACTGCCTCCTACACTCAGTCATAAGGATTCTTCCATTTCATTGTCAGCATTGTTAAAATTAATATAACCTTCAATCGCTTATGGTTAGTAATCTGAAGACATCTTGTAAGTGCATGCAGGCAACTTCACATGAGAAAATGTCACACTGAAAAAAACTTGACATGACTTTTATACCATACACCTATTTGACAATTTATGAATCTTACTTTCTGGAAAATGGGAAATCTTTAGTGGTGACTTCATGTACATAAAAATTCCAACCAATAAAACATCACAGATTTTTGAACAGTTCCGCCCCTCCCATCAAATAAAACTGCCTCTCTCTCCCTTACTTATATCCCATTGGTGAACACTAATGCCCCACCCCAGTATCCTGTTTCAACAGGAAATGCATCACATTAAGGAAGCAAGATGCTCTCAAAATGCTGTTTAATTGTGACTTTAAAGCTGCGCTAGGAATATTTTTTTCTCCTTAAAAAAAGGCTGATTGTCATGCATGTCTCTACCTCTCGTAATATTTAAGTCCTTTGTCGGTAAACACCTCACCTCGCTTGTTGCTCACCAATCCATTTTTGACAATCCATTTTAGTTGACGGCCACATCCAAAATCATTTTTATATAGGAATTTAAAATCAAGCATAAACACGTGACATAGCCTATGCTTAGCAGTGAGTAACAGTGCAATCGTGTTTTTCGAAATGAACGGCTGTAGTGAAGATTTGCACTAAATAATGGTGTAAATATTGGTCTTTTCCACTCACTGTGCGATCGTTTGGCTTCAGAACACTTTGATTATGCTGCACGAGCTGTATGGAGTCATTTTATGGTCATTTTTTGCTCTTTTTGGAACTCTAAAGAACAGGACTTAAGTTGTTTTGGAGAAGGCTGCTACAGAGTTGTGCAGGCAACCTCCCTGTGTGTTATATGGACTAACTTCACCTGTGTTTCAACTGGCATGAGGGTGAGGAGATGACTTTTTGGGTGAACTATTCCCTTAACACACTTCCGCAATTCGTGACGCCACGTGGGCGATATCGTAACCTGCCAAAAATCTCCATTTACCACTGGGAGGCTAACGTGAACGGTTTACCAGTCGATAGCCAGTATATACGCTACTACTGGTAAATCCAAAATGACGTGAACGCGGCATTAGTTTCGCGAAGTCCTTGAAATTCAAACCGTTACTTCTTGCTGCCATTATGGGCTGCCGACGTGTAAAAAAAAAAATGTCCTAGCGCCGCTTTAAGGGCTAGCGCTCGTTACAAACCTCAATATTGTAGTCAAGAGATATTACACATGCTCTGCTCTCTCTCTTTCTCTCTCTCTCTCTCTCTCTCGCTCTGCATCCCTGGCGTGTTTCAAAGAGGAACGCCGAAGCCATTCACCTCCACCAGCCTATCTGGATGAGCGATGGCGACCGCTCCGCTGTGCATATTCTGCCAGGATGAACTCCAAATGAGTTACCGCCAGGCACTAAACTCCCCCCCCCCTCTCTCTCTCTCTTTCTCTTTCTTATTCTCTCTCTTCCCTCTCTCGATTTGCCTTTCTATTCTGAATCTCCCCCCCCCCCCCCCCTCTCACAGAGGGAGTTTTTCTCTGTATGATAGAAACATTAGGGCTTATTGCCTCTCATACAGACAGCACTATTAAGGAAAAGACATCGGCTTATGAATAAACAACAACAACGACCGAAAAAATAGATGGGGGGCGGGGGAGAAAAAAGGAAAGAAAGGAGAAACAACGCGGCGACGGGTGAGGAGCATAATAATTGTGTGATTTATCCTCACTAAACTACCGCAGTCGTGGCATAATTAAACATGAAAAGCTAAATTTATCGTAGTGTGCTCAGCCCCCTCATTAATTTAAAGCCGAGACATTCAGAGAGAGGCCTTCTAATCCACCCACTGTTTCTCTTGTTGTCTTTTCTCTCTCTCCCCCTCCCTCGCTCTCCTCCCATCCCTCCATCCCCTCCCATTACAGAGCATTAAAATGTATATTAGCCTCAGAGCTCCATCATCATAAACCACAGGCCCCCGTGGGTGGAGGGGAGATGACGAGAGGGAGGAGAGAGAGAGGGGAGGGAACGAGCGCCGAGTGAAATCCTTAGAGAGAGAGAGAGAGAAGGAAAGAGAGAAAGAGAGAGAGAGAGTCACTTAGGCTCATTAAGGATAAGAAAGGCTCTCATTAAGACGGAGCTGTCTCAGTCCCGTGTCCTGCATGATAGCCGCCTATTTGTTGCCTAATAGCTCCGGCCATTGCAAACTTGCGAGATGTGTCTCCTTTAATGAGAGGTAGCAGGGGTGACGCCTCTCCCACCCAGAATGCCGAGCGCCTCCGCGTCATTACCAATCACCCCGGCATCCGCTAATTGGCCGCTATGTACTTTTTCCTCGCCGTATTTTTCCTCACCGAATGCCGTCTTCCTCCCCGTTCGCGCGCGATTCCACCCGCAGACAAACAAACTTGTCGGGCGGTTTGATTTGTTTATGCGTTCTATTTGTTACACTCGCTTCCTTAAACTGTAAATCAGGGGAGCAGCGTAGCATGGGGAGCTAATAACCCGCCTTGTACATCTGCCTTCATAAATTATGCAGCCGAGCCGAGCCGCAGCTTGTTGTCTGTCAGGCTGGGGCTGCTGTAGGCCTGTCAGCGCCCACCGCAATCGGCACAGGTTGGAAAACGATCCACATCCCCACCCTCCACCCCCACCCACCCACCAAAAGCAGCCGGGGGGGGGAAGGAGAGAGACAGACCCAGGCGGATGAGGGTGGGCGGAGACGAGTCGGGAGTCACTTTTCGACTCTTGTAAAAAAATAAATAAATGAGGAGAGCCGGCAATTAAAAACTTTCCGCTAATGAGCAGCGGAGTGCACTTTGCCTTCTTTCTGATTCGTCACCGCTCGAGTTGAGTCAGTCTTCGTTTTGGGCACGAAACAAAACAAAAACAAGGAAACCTGACTGGTTCGCTTACACCAATTAGGTAGAGCTGTTGGTAGAGTTTTTCATGTAAAATCTGCACTCTTAAAAAAAAAAAAATCTTCTTTATGGCTTGTACACTGCAAAAACTGACAGACTTGTTAAGTTATTTTATCTTCTATCCAGACTTGCTTTCATGCTTCTTTTAGGATATTTAGTGAAATCATGTCACTGCAGTGGCAGATAATTTTACCGGTTTCAACAAATTTGACTTAGTTTTTTTTTTTTTCAGGATACTGTAAAGTTTCTTGTTTCCAGATTTTCTTCATTGTTTTATGATGATTTCTTGAAAGAAGTCATATTGCCATGAATGAATGAAGTGAAATTTACTGAAACCAGCAGATTATCTGCCAGTGCAGTGAGATAATATGACTAAAAAGATCATGACATAAGCTTGATAGGACTGGAAACAAGATAAAATCACTTGACAACTTGTCATATTTTTGCTTTATATAAATCAATTAAAACATTGATTTAATGCCTGATACGCGTTTTCTCCCCTTAAGTTTGGCGCTACTGCACATAAGTCCCTCTGCACAGGTTAGTTTCTAAATAAAATAGCAGTGAATAAAGAAAGCTTTTGCACATACATCTGAGAGGCTGCACAGGAGAAGACTGACAGTCCACAAAAATATAGGAAAAAACACCTGTCTGTACTGTCTGCACATCAAACATGAATTTATGAGGAGGAAATTTGGACCAAAAGCAGTGTGCAACATTGCATTTACAACTTCCAAACTGGGAAACGGGACCTTATGAGGACCCTTATGAGGACCTTGAAGGGAGCGAAAGTCTAGAAAATGTTATGTATTTATGAGCTAAATTGGAAAGCATAAAAGTTTCTAATTGGACAGACAGAAAAAAGAGTTGCAATTGCATTTTCAAATTGGAATTTAATTGGAAGTGGCCTTTTTCATTTTCAGTTCGCAAATGTGCACATTAGTACATGAAAATTCAAATGCAAATCGGAATACTGAATTATAATTTTAATTCTGACTTAAATAATATATACATAAATTGAAAAGCAGGTACTTTTTCGTTTTCAAAGTCAGGCAATCCTTTAAAAACTCAAAGTGAAATAGCCTTGGCCTTTCCATTTTCAATTTGTCAGAGAATGTGCATTCTAGTGCACGAAATTCCAAATGCAAATTGGATTATTGAATTTTAAATTTCATTATGATCTAAATTATTTGGACATAAGAGGAAAAATAAACGCTATCGTGGGATTGCATTTTCATTCGATTTGAATAAAGTTAACTACTATGCTTCCATAATCCTAATGGTAGACTTTTTATTTGAGAAGGTTTTTGATGAATGCCCTTTCCCTTAAATTTTAAGGTTTGGCCCACTTCGCAATTACATAGTGTATGTGCTGCAGGCAGACAGACAGATGGAGAGAGAGAGAGAGAGAGAGAGCGAGAGAGAGAAGAGAAGGGAAGTTATTTGGCCTGAGAGTCTCTAGGGCCAAATATGAGTCTATCTAATGAAACATCCCATAGAGGAACCCCAGACAGCCATGGCAATAACTGTACATCTTGACACTGGTCAGGGCTAATCGGTGGGAGGACAGGAGGAGCTCCTGCCTCTGCACTTGTCAGAACAATCACTGTATGGCCGGATAGCGAGGAGTGAATTATAAAAAAAAAAAAAAAATGATATAAAGAGCAGTGCAATAATCCAACATGAGATAACTACTGTTAGAAAAATTGTACACCCACTCTTATAAAATGAGACTAGTGGCATGAAAGTACAACTGAAAGTACAACTCATTATGGAATATTCTTTTTTTTTCTTTTTTTCATTTTCTCTACTTGTTTAAGTCTTTTCAGGGTCAGTTTTTCACATATAGTCTGTGCCATATTCATATAAATAAATGTCTGTTTTGTTATTCTCCATCTCTGGCTATAGATTGAATCACATTAGTGAAAGTGATAGTTCATGAAAGCTTTTACATTTACTGTTCTAAACTCCCAATGTGTGGTCGCCCTTTCCTGGGAAAAACCCTCTGGCGCACAGGAAGTGATGCATTTTACGTTTCTGATTTGTTTGGAATCAACAGAAGAAGAAGTGGGTAGTTAGCATGAGCAGCGATAGCTACCATGGCTGAACAGACAAAGAAAAGAGAAACTCAAACTGCATCAACAGAAAATCCAAGCTCTGCCCCAGTGCCCCAGTACAATTACTCAAGTACTGTACTTACTTAATTTTGAGGTACTTGTACTTTACTTGAGTATTTCCATTTTATGCTACTTTGTACTCCACTACATTTTAGAGGGAAATATTGTACTTTTTACACCATTACATTTATTTCACAGCTATAGTTACTAGTTACTTTTCAGATCAATATTTTATATTTAAAATATTTGATCATCTTTATAAAATAACTATCAAATAGCATCGTTATAGATTAGACTACCCAAAAGTATAGCTAAATTGTTAAGATTAGCTTCACGTTGACAACTTTAAAATGCTGCTTACATGTACATGTATGTCAATAAATCAGTATTAATATTCCAATAATTTATGAAAATGGGGACAGTTTGCGTAATGAGTATGTTTACTTTGATACTCTAAGTACATTTTGCTGCCAATACTTATGTACTTTTACTTAAGTAAGATTTTGAATGCAGGACTTTTACTTGTAATGGAGTATCTTTACTTTGTTGTATTGCTACTTTTACTTAAGTAAAAGATCTCAGTACTTCATCCACCGCTGCCCCGCCCACACTGTTTGATTGACAGGTGAACTCTGGGAAGTGCCTCTTAAAAAACGAGGAACTCGAGGATTACCATTTTAAACAAGGAACCCTGTAACGGCTGTATGTGAGCATACAAACAAACACAACCGTTTAAATGCGATCCATTACCGTTAAAAAACCTTGTATTGGGTTGGACAATCACTTGTCTGAATACCACCACAGCCGGTGATATTCCACACTAAAGGAATACTTCCACCAAAGTGCGGTGGATTTTATGATGAGACAAGCCTGGACTGCTGACATTTTCACATCCTTATTGCCTGCATTCCTAAAATAGAGCAGACGCGGGGAGCACAACACCAGCGAAATGTACAAAGAGCCCGCCCGTCCGAAACAGCCCCGCTCTAACCAACGCTTTCGGCCAATTCGTTTCATCATCACCCTCCCACCTCTCTGTTTTCCTCCCTCTCTCTCTCTCCCTCCCTCTCCCTCCCTCCCTCCCTCTCTCTCTCTCTCGGCCTCTGGTCTCCAGCAGCGTTTGACAGTCTGTCTGCTCTGAAGTCTTCATTAGCGCTGCTGGCCTGCCAAGCGGCAGACGGGACAAATGGCTATTTAAGACCCCGGCGCTCCGCCTCCTCCCCGCCGCATCCCGCCTCCTCGTGCTTCGCCTCCCCTCCCCTCCCCTCCCCTCCCCTCCCTCCCTCCACCTTGTCCTCTTCTTCCTCCTCCTCCTCCTCCTTTCTGCTCTGTCCTCTTCTCACCTCGTCCTCCCTCCTCCCACAGCTTCGCCTCCTCCCCCTCCTCCGGCCCGGCGCTTCCCCTCTTCCATCCCCCCTCCTCCATCCTCCTCCCTCCCTCCATCTCCTCCCCTATCCTCCTTTCTCCTCCTCCCCACCCCTACTGTCCTCTTCCCCACCTCATCCTCCCAACTTCTCCTCTCCTCCCTTCCTCCAGCCGGGACTTCTCCTCTTCCTCCCTACTCCTCCCACCTCCTCCCCCCTCTTCCTCCCCAGCACGCATCCTCTTCTTTCTCCCTCACCTCCCACCTCCTTCCTTGTCCTCCTACCTCCCTCCTTCCTCCTCCTCTTCCCACCTCCTCCTCCCCCTCTCCACGCTGCTGCCAACCAGCCAGCACTTCTCCTCCTCCTCCTCCTCCTCCTCTTCCCCTGGCTACTGGGGGGGGGGGGGGTTCGTGCTCAGCAGAGAGTCGTGGGGTAGGGAGGTTTGATCTTGGTTGGAGGGCAGTGAGGCGTGTGTGTGTGTGTGTGTGTGTGTGTGTGTATGTGTGTATGTGGTTGTGTGTGTGTGGTTGTGTGTGTGTGCCATTTGGTTGCCACAGTGCCCAGCAGCGGGGGTTCCTGGCCAAACACACACCTAGAGATCTGGGAGCCCCTTGAACGGCTCAATGAAAGTACTCACACTGAGAGACATGGAGCTCACTGCACAGCTCACACACACGCACACGCACACACACACACACACACACACTCACACACTTGTCTTGCTATACTTGGGAGGACCTTCCATTGGCTACAGACAAATACAATTTTACACACACACACACTTTAGCACATCTATATGTTTTGGAAAACTCAATACTCCATATTAAGCAATCTCCTATATCAGTGATTCTCAACCTTTTTCATATCAAGGACCCCTAATTTAGTCCACATTAGGGCCACGGAGCCCAATTTGATGAGATTTTGTCTCTCAAACCCAAATCTGAGAATATTTTTATTGTTAGATATGATTTTGTCCAGAATTCCATGACTACCTTTATTGCAGGTAGAGAGATAACAGTGAATCTATGATCAAAATAGTCATTCTTCTAGTGTTAACTTCTTGTAAATTAAGTTTAACAATTCATCAATTTACTGGGGACCCCCTGGAACACCCACAAGGACCCCTGGTGGTCCCCGGACCCCACGTTGAGAACCACTGTCCTATATTACTGTATAGAGGCTTTGCAGCTGCGTCTTAAATCTCCTATCAACCACATCCAGCGTTCCATGGAGGTCCAATGGAGAATTGGCTGTTAGTTAATGGCTAAATATAAGCAGGCCAGAAAAAGTGTGATACCTGAATATGATTGTTGTAATATAAAGAAATTATCCAACCGCACGCTGTGAGGCTTTGCTTAAAATGTAATCAGAACTTTCGTTGGCGTATTGAAGCATCAATAAGCGAACCTGATGAAGCAGCTAGTGAAACGCGCTGTTCGCTCCTTTTAGAGGCCTATTTGAAAATGCTGTAAGAAAAATAAAGGTGTGATTATATTTTCAACGAAGCCTCACAGTGTGCGGTTGGATAATTTCTTTATATGGGCTGTTTTGTATTCCTGCGACCACACCTGATTACAAGTGGCTGTGCACGGGCGTCTTAACTGGTCTTCAATGATTTGCGTAATGTTTTGTAAAGTGAAGGAAAGTAAAAGTGAATAGTATTTGCTTCTAAATGTAGGTTACAGTGACACAGTAAACTGTGTTGTCTTTAGCCCTAGTCTCTACTCCAAAACACTCTGAGTTGTAGCTTGAAAAGAGTCAGCTCAGTTAACCTGAACATTTGCTTTTTGGCTTTGCTAGCTAGCTAGAGCAAGCGGGCTAATTTAGTAAAGCAACTGATGTTAATGTTAACATGCGACTACTAGCCACTACTAATGCTAGCCTCTACTATATGTTAGCTAGTGTGCAAATCAGATGTGATGAGAGGGCAGTGATAAATAGCTAACTAGGTAGCTAGGCTACAACAGTTAACTAGCTAAAAAGCTGACATTATCAACAGATAATTGACCATTACCCAGTCGAAAACAGCACAGAAATGTCAAAAAATTATATTAAATTCTGTTTTGACGAGTCAGACAACCAGCTGGAAGAATTTGAGCAGCTGGAATTCAACAATAGGTTGGTTGAAAATCCTCTTTAACATATTGGAGTTACTGGTTGATTTTATTCCTTTATGGTAAAAGTTTTTCTTTTAGAACAATAGACATGATTTTCCATATACTGTATTTCCAGAGCTCATAAGGGAACCTTGCAAAACAAGCTAACAAGCATGTTAGCTGGCTAATGCTAACTAATGTAATGGCTAACGTTAGCTAAGACTGACTTAGTCGGACTGAAATTGCAATGCTTATTTTGTACTACCTTTTTTGGCAAAAAAAATAGGCACTGTGGTCAACTGTACTGTCAAATATGTACAATTTATTTTCTGTTTGGAATGACAGAAATGGATATTTCCTCTCCAAGCTGATCCACTGAGATCTGGATGTAAGCATAGTAGGCTTGTAAACATGAAATATTAAGAGTTTCCGAACGTCTCTGAAGGTAATACATTTATTCAACATAATCATTGGGGTCAAAACAACATTCTTTATTTCTGTACGAGTGATATTATGAATGTAAACAAAGCCACGTTGTTTACATGGAAAACTCAAGTCACAATGGTGCACATAAAAAAGAAAACAAAAGAATGACTTGAGTAAAATCATATTTGCATAGTTAGAATTCAAATTCTTTTTAAATATAAAAAAATGCTTTAGTCTAAATAGTCCTGTTATGAAAAAAGAAAGAAGATATGGCATTCAATACACATTTGCCATATATTTGAATGCCTCCTGCATTGTCTTTCTGTGATGGATTCTTGAAACACTAAAAATATCTGTAGACATTCCCAGATGAAACAACAGCAGCAAAAGGACACAAATTAATACGGTGCATTAATTCTATCAGTCATGAAGTTAATAGCCCTAATTTCAAGAAGAATTAAAGAATCTGTTTCTTTTAAAGCAACTTTTAAAAGTTTTCACAATTTTGTGTGGGGAAAAGGGGGGGGGGGGGGGTCAAAAAAATCCCCAAGGTTCTACCCAGACTTTCACATTATATGAGGGTCAGTCGCTGGCAGCAGCTTGGGGAAACACACAGGGGAATGGGGTGAGACCTGCTAGTGGAGAGGGTTTGTCTTTCTGTATTCTCTCACTCCATTCTCTCCTTTTCTTTTCTCCTTCATATACTGTGATGATGTTGAGTCAGTGCTCATAATGTGGCGTCTCTTCCAGGCTCCTGTGGTCCCTTACCATCAGGCCAAGCCAGTGTCATTCCTGCTTTCATCAGGCTGAGCCAGTAATCTGTGTGCTTCATCTCAGTAGTGAGAACGAGAATACTCACTGATAGATGAAGCGTGCATGATACCGGTTTGGCTTGATGTTAATTGAGGGACCACAGGAGCCTGAAAGGGACAGTGGCCCGCCGGTGGCTGCCAGTTATGTTGTCACAGAGCTGCCAGTGGAGCGCTAAAGAATAGTCTATGCGTGGCGGTCAGTAAGTGGGCTACCAGTGGCCCTCAAAAGTGGCCCATTTTACCCCCCCCACCTATGATGAGTGGTTAACAAGTCTAAGAAGCATTTATACAATGGAAAAAATTATATGCTAAGACTACAGAGGGACATTTTTATAGAAAGATGGACACCACTAATGGAGGCAATAGGGGAACATTGGGATTGATAACTGAATGAACATATACTTAGTAAGGAACTGGACTGCAGGTGATGCTCTGAGGTAGTCTACTGTGTCTTTGAAATTTTATTTTTTGATAAATAATATGGATATTTTCCTATGTATATTGGACTGAATATGTATGTCTATGGAAGGTGAACTTGTATATAACCCATGTTTAGTTTTGTTTTGATATGTTTGTGTTATTTACGTTGGTCATTTTCAGTATTGTTATTGTTATTATTTCAATTTGTTTTGATTTATTTTTATACATATTTTCATGTTGAATTGTTCAGATATATAAAACTCTACAAAGATTGTAACCCCATGTAAAGGAAACTGTCAACCTATGTTGAAATATTTTTGATGTAAAAGGGGATGTGAGAAATAACCAAATAATTGGTAAAAAATTGGTTAAAATCAAATTGCCATTTGATTTTAAGCTAATTTTCCTTGCCACTGCATCAGTAACTGAGAGAGAAGTTAAAAAAATAAAATAAGCAACCCAAGTTTATATGCAGAAAGGATGGATTAATAAGCGAGAGAGTTGGTGTTCAGGGGGCCCCGTGCTTGCCTTTGCCTAGGGCCCCCAAATCACTAAGTCCGCCCCTGCTGTGTATGTATAGCTACAGTATCATTGTATATCATCACGCACTGCCCTGATTTCCTAAATGTCTCACTTTCAGCGGCCGCCTGTCTCTCTCCATCTGTCTCCACACTGAGGCTGTTCCCTCTTTCCCCCCCCCTCCCTCCTTTCTTTCCCTCTTTCTACTCTACTCCGGCCTTCCATCCTTTTGCATCAGAGACGATGTACTTCTTCCACGGTTCACATACACCAACACACACACTCAACCCCCCCTCCCCCCCTCCCAAACCCCCACCTGTGCTGTGCAGTAAGTAATGCGATCGTGTTAGCCCCTGCTGCGTGTGTGTGTGTGAGTGTGTGTGTGTGTGTGTGTGTGTGTCATGCTGGGTTCGTGCCATCACCCCCCCACCCCTCCTCCCTCCTCTGCCTGCCTGCGGGCCAGTGATGCCCTATGCGCCACAGGTGAGCTGTCATTGCCTATCTGAGCTGCCTGACACACAGGCCTGCCAAGAATAGACTGAACTCCACTGTCTGCAACTGATACACACACACACACACACACACACACACACAGATACACGCATGCACATTCACACCTGCCTACACAAATAAATGCACATAACCCCTCTATACTCTAGGGCTCGACCGATATGGGCTTTTGAAAGCCGATACTGATATTTTTGGATTGAAGCTGCCAATAGCTGATATTTTGCGCTGATATTCAATATCTTTAAATTTGAAAAAAAAAAAAATATATATATATTTTCATGCCAAATTGAAAAAAAATAAATTTGGACCTTGGGATGCTAAAGGTCTCCATTGAAACCTAGGATTATAATAACGTTCATGCATACTTGTGTGGAATCTGACAAAAATGTCTCATTAGAATCAATTCAGGTTAAGCGCTTCCCATAGATAACCAGTGTAGTATTGATGAATTCTACAATAATGTAGTCAATCACATTGCATAATTTCCAGATCAGATCTGATTTGTAATAGAAGGACAATATCGGCCCCATATATCAGTCTAACCCTCATGTCTACCAGGTGTAATTACATTTTCTTGTCAAACTTCTCCCTTGTGTATAAATTCACTACCAACATTCACAGTTGTTTTCCCCAACTCTTTATCGGAAATATAATTTTAGATACCCATGAAAACCATAAAAACAAAAAGTTATCAAGAGCCATTATGACTCACATTTTCCACATTCTGCACAGATGCTGCAAATTCACATCCTTCTAATGTTTTATAGACTTTGATATTTTTAGAGTTTTCACTTTTTCATATTGCATATGTTTCATAGTTTTGGTATATTTTCATATTGTACCTATTTTTCATTCATTTTTTGTTGCCTCAGTATTTCGCACACCCTCATAATTCTGTAACTGATTTTTGACTTTTGATTCATACATTTCTACATATTATATTCTAGTGTTGAAATTATTGGTTGTGTTATGCTTTGATGTAGTGGTAAATAAAAAGGAGGGTAAGGTGCGACCTCCAGCTGGTGATCTTCCTATGGCAAACAACCACCGACATAAACCAAACTCAATATTTTAGAAAAGGCATTGATTTATGCTTTTTCCGCATGCCAAACGCAATCCTCATCAGTTTGATACCACTTGCTCGGATGGAAACTCAAAGACTCAGAGTAAAAAGGTGGGCAAACTATTCCGCAAATAAAAAGGTGCTTTTAGGAGAGTTCACCCTCCACTAAATCACTTTGGTTATGTTTAAATACCCCACATTTACTCTATTTATGTCCTATTTTCTCGTGCTGAATCCTATTAGTATTTGTTGCTGCAATGTCCCCATTTTGCAAACGTCCCAATTTTGCAAACGTCCCACTTTTGCAAACATCCAAATTTTGCAAACATCACAACTTTGCAAACGTCCCAATTTTGCAAACATCCCAATTTTGCAAACATCACAACTTTGCAAACATCACAATTTTGCAAACATCACAATTTTGCAAACATCACAATTTTACAAATGTCACACTTTTGCAAACATTACAACTTTTGCAAACATCACAACTCTGCAAACGTCCCAATTTTGCAAACCTCTCAATTTTGCAAACGTCCCAAATTTGCAAACAGCACACTTTTGCAAACGGCACACTTTTGCGAACGTCCCAATTTTGTGAACGTCCCAATTTGGCAAACATCACAATTTTGCAAACGTCACACTTTTGCAAACATCCCAATTTTGCAAACGTCACACTTTTGCAAACATCCCAATTTTGCAAACGTCACTTTTGCAAACATCCCAATTTTACAAACATCCCAATTTGCCAAACGTGCCAATTTGGCAAACAATCTGGACTGAAGTGCAGCAAAAAGTCTGCACTGCTCTACCAAAGTAAAATATCGCTCTAGCAAACCTACCAAACTGTGACCGCATCCCAGTGGCCGATACAGGCTTTCAGATGCACGAGAAAGACAAAAAAAAAACAAAAAAAAAACCCCAGCATGTTTTCCTCCGAGCACTGAGCTGAAATGCCTCCTGTATAATCAAGACGAGAGGCAAGAGTCCAACCTTCAAAGAGCAAAGCAATCACAGCTTCCCTTAAGGCCTGTTATGGCTATAGGTCAACAGTCCAGCTCAGTTCCCGACAACAGGAAATACATGGCTTTATTTTGTTGACTGAGAGGTGGAAGGGGTGGGGGGCGGTGGGGTTGGGGTTGGGGGGGGGGGGGTAGTAGAGAAAGAGGGAGAGAAAGCAGACGCTGACCCGTGCTGCGAATGACTTTTCCTTCCCGGTTTGTCTGGGCAGGCTGGCATCAGCGGATCTGCTATTGCATGAGTATGTGTGTGTGTGTGTTTCATTCCATTTCTACATCTTAATATCTTTAATATGTCCGTATGATATCAGAATCTTGATGGTATTGGTCAATGGGATCAATTAATAGACGTACGTTGGCTTTAAGGGAACATCGAATGGCTTCCAAATAGATTTCTTGTATTTCTTAATCAAATTTGGACTCTCCAAGGCAAAAGTGTGACAAAGACTCTGCATCTAATACCATTTGCAAGCAAAACTTGCCTAAATGTCTTCAAAGTGGAGCTATGAATGATGACTGAGCATATATTATTTGGTCAATGTGATAAATTATTAGATGCAGCTCGCCAAACACCAGTGCTGAATGCTCCTCTGATGTGTTTCTTTTCATTTACTCCAATTTTCCAAACAGATTTCTGGCAACTTTTGTTTGATCTTTGCTCTCCATTATAATGACACAAACTGCAACATCAAATTTGGACTCGAGCTACTTAAGGAACCATTGATGCCCATGAATCCAACTATTTGCCGTCTATCTTGTGCTCTTGCCTCTTCCCCTCATTCTCCCCTATTCACTATCTTTTTTTTATCACTTTATTTTTGTAGTTTTTGTTTTAGTGGAACACAAATGCACAGGAGAACTGAACAGACAGGTCACCAGGGGCAATACAATACAGCTCATATGTTATCAGTAGTTAGCTTTGTGTTAAGGGTTACTTTCCCGATAGTCCCAGGAAGAAAGAGAGGCATAAAGAGGGAACATCAGCAGGGCATCAAGTAAGGATCACATCAAGTCCATATCAGTCTCAGTCCATCTAGTCCTCAAAGTAAGTTAATAAGATTGTCTTATGACATTTATCTAACAAGTTCACATACAAACCCATTTTTGAAAAAAAAAAATGTGATAATACTAGTAAACCACATACATAAAGTTAAGGGAGGAGAGAAAAAGTAATATCCATATTCATATGTAATAACCATTTCGACCAATACTTACAAAATTTATCGATACAAAGTGTTAGAGAAAAGGTCAGTTTCTCCATATCATACATTTCCATTACTATCGCTATCCACTCTCCTTTTGTTGGTGGATCCTTGTCTAGCCATTTCTTAGTTAGTAAGTAATGCGTTAAGAAGATACTTGTCCTGAGCATTAAATCCGGTTGGTATATTACCTAAATATATAGTGCCAAAACTATAATCAATCTCAAAACCCAGTATTGATTTTATTTCTGTTACTATCTCTAGCCAATAGGATTGGATTGCTGGACAATTCCAAAATATGTGAAAGTGATCAGCCATTGAATTGTTACATCGTCTCCAGCAATGTCCAGATCCTGGTCTACCATTCTGTAAATATTTTCTTCTTGGAGTAATAAAAAACCTGATAATATTCTTCCATGAGAATTCTCTCCATTGGGCAGAACTGGAGGTGGTGGATTGTATTTTACATATGTTTAGCCACTCTTCCTGTTAGGGTTATATTTGCTTCATTCTCCCATTTAGCTTTAACATATAAAGTGGAATGGTTCTTAAAAGACTGTATACATGAATATATTCTTGATACCAGCTTCTTGTGGATGTTGCCCCTATATGCATCATCCTTTAACACTCTCTCCTTTCTCCTCCTGTCTTTCTCTGTCCGCCCTCCACTCCTCTCCTTCCTCTGCATTTCACCTAGAGTTCAACAGATATGGGCTTGTGAAGGCCAATACCGATGCCATTATTGTTGGTATTGGCAGAATCTGCTTTGTCAAAGTCTTGTCTCCCACATATTTTCGCCTATTTACAATTATTTTCTTCATTCCATCAACATAGGTTTCCTCCGACCGGATTTCAGTGTTAGACTTGTTCAAACTGAAAGGTTTAATAACATAAAGAGAGCGATTCACTTAACCACAATTCAGCAGCAAGACTAGTTTTTTTTATATAGTCAGAATCTGCTTTGTTGGCGTTCGTTTAGGTGCTACAAGTGTGATTTTCAGACTTGTTCCTCCATAGAATGGCAGTGAATGGAGAGGAAAAAAAAGAAAACGCCATTCTCCAATCTCCTCTACAGGAGCAACAGATAACAGAGAACCACTGATTTCAGGGTTATATCATGGCCAGGAAGCTACACAACTCAATGTACTACCAAAGTTCAACATCACTTACCAGTTCCGTGCCAAAAAAATGTCATTTGCTTCAGAATTTTTCCTCTTTGCAAGGTGGAAAAGCCTCAGAAACATCATAAACCCAGGATAATAGTGATAATAATAAAGCATTTTCATCCAGTCAATAGGTCTCATTAGAATCAGTTCAGTTTAAGGGCTTCCCATAGACAACCAGTGTTGATCAATTCTGCAATAAATATATATATCCATCATATCAGAGGTGGACCACACTGACTGGACCACATCTGATTTTTAATGAAAGCCTAATATCGGCCCCATATATCATTCTAACCCTGATTTACCATCCCTGCGTCCTCTCTTTCTCCCTCCTCCTCCTCCTCTCTCCTCTTCCCCCTCTCCTCCTCAGGCTTAGAAAAGAAGAAAGTGCCTTTTATTGTTCAAGCCACACGGACAATTTTGTTTGACAATGTCAGTCTGCACAGCCACAGCAGAGGGAAGAATTATTTCTACTTATCACTTCTCCAATATCCCCTCCCCTCCCAGCCTTGCTTAATTCTCTCTCTCTACCCCCCCCCCCCCCACCCCCCCTTCTCATTTTTGCATTAACATATAACCGCTGTGAGGCGTCCCACCGCAAACACAGCGGGGTACACCTCGGCGTGTGTCCGCGTGTGTGTGTGTGTGTGTGTGTGTGTGCGCTGTGTAAGCCGGGGCCCGCCTTTGATCCGATAACATCCTCTAATTTGGAATGTCGAGAAAAGAGTTTACATACTTTTTTTTCTTTTTTCGTTCTTTTCCCGTCGTTTCTCTCGGTCCCCCTCATTTACATTCGGGCTTCGTTCCGTTCCCCCCCCCCCCCCCCCCCCGGACGTGAGGCGAGCGAACGAGAAGGAAATGTTTTGACAATTGGCTTTGTCAAATTTGGTTTGAGATTTCTTCATCGGGTTGCGCGGCGGACCATTAGATTAAGACGGCGCTTGTGTAAATCCTTTTTTTTTTTTTTTTACTCCTCACATGATTGATGTTCTATTTCAAAGTAAAGTAACAACAAACAACTTTCCACAGAGCGGGGGGGCTTTTGAATCGCACGCCATTCATCACTGGGCGCGTTTTGGCCTTTTTACACGAGTGCCGCAAACAGCCTGACAGTGGGAAATGTTCTCAGACTCGCTTATCAAAGCGGGCATTTCATTATAAAGACTTTTTTTTGCTTTTGATTTGATTATGATTAATTTTAAGCGTTTACTTAAAAGTTCCCCCCCCCCCCGCTTTTGTCTAGTAAGCTGGGTAGAAGCAAAACTACAGAAGCCTCCAAAGAATACAGTATGTAAGTAGAGTAAAAGGGCTTGATATTTTTGAACAATGTGTGAGCAGTCTGAAAGGGGAAAATATGTGAATTCAAACAAGTGCACATGCTTATGAGTACATATATTGTAATGTCAGTGCATGTGCCTTTCAAGTGGTTCTCAACGTGGGGTCCGGGGACCCCCAGGGGTCCTTGAGGGGGTTCCAGGGGGTCCCCAGCAAAAAGGGGAATCATTTATTTTCACTATAATTCCATCTATAAGTAACACAATGACATAATGTATGACTATTTTGGTCATGGGTTTCATATACTTTCTGTAATAAAACATCTAAAAGCAAAAATCTTATCAGATGGGGGACCCTGGGACAAAATTTTATAAAATGGGGGTCCGTGGTCTAATTTGTGTCAGTTTAGGGGTCCTTGACGTGAAAAAGTTTGAGAACCACTGGTCTAGAGCAACCTTTTCCATATCAAGGACCCCTGATTTAGTCCATATTAGAGCCACGGACCCCCATTTGATGAGATCTGAAAATATTTTTATTGTCACATATGATTTTGTCCAGAATCCCATGACTGTCTGTATTGTAGGTAGAGAGATAACAGTGAAACTATGATCAAAACAGTCATTCTTCTACATTCTCTAATTGTGTTAACTTCTTGTAAATGGAATAATGGTGAAGTTTAACGATTCATCGGGGACCCCCTGGAACGCCCTCAAGGACCCCTAGTGGTCCCCGGACCCCACGTTGAGAAACACTGGTCTAGAGGTTACTGAAGTGGGCTTGTGAGTAGAAGGTCGCTGGTTTGAAGCCCTGGACTGGCTGTGAATGAGTAACACTCTCTTCCCTCAACAACTACTGTTGAGGTGTCCTTGAGCAACACACTGAACCCCCAACTGCTCCAGTGGAGCTGTGGCCACCAGCAGAAGACTGTTATACTGAGCAGCTTCTAGTATGAACATGTGGAATGGCATGAATGTGAAAACAGGGTTCAGTGTAAAAAGCATGCTGGTCAGTTGACTTTCCCTGGATGAATAAAGGTAAAAACACTATTGGAGAGTATGGCTACCAATCACTCATTATCAAAAACATGTAAATCACACACAGCTGATTTATGTGCATCAGATAGGATGCATAGGTTAGAGGTGGAGTACACACACTATATGGTTTTAACTACTACTTCCAGGGTGTTACAAACAAAAGGACAATCCAGGCACTCCAAATATAAAAATATAACCACGAGGAAGAAAATATTTAAAAAGTCTTTATTGTAGTGGCTAAATCATTACAAAAAAGCCAACATGTTTCGACCACTGTAGGTCTCTTTTATTTATATATTTTTTGTATATAAAATATGTATATTTGTTTCACCTGTCATGTTATTACCTGGGTCATGTGACTGCCTCCCATTGGCTGTTGCTGTTATATAGGTGAGGCCACACCCGTGTTGTCTGTTTAAAGCCCTGAAGAAGACCTACAGTGGTCTGGCTTTTTTAATGATTTTGCCACTACAATAAAGGCTTTTTAAATATTTCCTTCCTCTTGGTTATATTTTTATATCTGGAGTGCCTGGATTGTCCTTTTGTTTTTGTAGCACTCTTTTTTTCCCTGTTTTCCAAGAGCACCCGACACATTTTTGATCCTAGTTTGACAATATAGAGCAACCAGTCATTTCCTTTTTTTTTTTTTTTTTACTTCCAGGGTGTATTGAAGAGTAAACACACTTAGTTTACCCACCTTTTTAAGTTGACATAAATCTTCATAAGGTCAATTCATAGTGTACATCATTGCAAGTAGTATCAAACTGACTATACAGGTTATTTTTTTCCTCTGCTCCTCAGACAGGAGAGCCTCGTCTATGGAAGAAATAGCATGCCTGCCAGCTCTTCCAGGACAGACTTGCCCTTCTGGTGCTTGGGGATCTTTGGGGATTGTCCATCCCAGTCCCTGAGCTCCTCAATACTCTTTCAGGTAGAGCAGGGCTTTGAGCTCCAGACAGCAGTCCTCAATCAAGAGGGAAGTCCTGCTTCTGCACTGCACTGCACTGCACACCTAAGAAGACAGCAGCAGTGTCAGAATTCAAAGCTGCAGTAGAATAGTTTAAAATACACCAATCTCAGCCTAAATCACAAAGTAGGGTTGCAGCAGAGAAGAGCGTCCCATCCCCACTAATTGAGATCCCGTAGATCCCACAGAAGTTGTCCCCTAAACCAGTGGTTCTCAAACTTTTTCATATCAAGGACCCCTAATGTAGTCCACATTAGAGCCACGGACCCCCATTCGATGAGATTTTGACTCTCGGACCCAAATATGAGAATATTTTGATTGTTAGATATGATTTTGTCCAGAATCCCATGACTATCTGTATTGTAGGTAGAAAGATAACAGAGAAACTATGATCAAAATAGCAATTCTTCTACATTCTCTTATTGTGGTAACTTCTTCGTAAATGAAATAATGCTGAAGTTTAACATTTCATCCATTTGCTGGGGACCCCCTGGAACCCCCTCAAGGACCCCTGGTGGTCCCCGGACCCCACGTTGAGAACCACTGCCCTAATCTGTCCAGAGAACGCTCTACCAACGTTAAGATCTTTCCCCTCTCTCGTTCCCTTTGGTATCCTTTTTGATCACACATCCCAGGCTAAGCAAGAAAAAACACCACCAGACCTGGGTCATGTGGGGTTTAAACTCAGACTTCGTTTCCCTCTTTGGACATGCATTGATCACCTACTTAACTACGGCTTTAGCAGGCAATCGGGGTCTTAGAGCAACACCGATAGAAGCTTAAAGCTGCACTAGGCAACTTCACACTTGGGTGGCAACACATTTCTTCCCGTTGTCCCGTTGCCCTTCCCGCTAAGGCTGCCAAAAATTATGACAACTGTCAAAAATTATGACAACTGTCTCAGGTGCATGATGTAAGATTTGCCTATTCTCATGGCAACGGTGACCAATTCTGATGTAAGCGTTCGAATTACAAGTCGAATGTGGCCCAGATCAGAATTAAAAACTGCGACTTTTTGTTATTCACACTGATTAGAAAACATCAGATCTGTGTGATGTGAGGGGAACAAACATCAGATTTGGGATCCATATAAAAACACACTCATATATGGATGCTGAATGCACACACACACGCACACACACACATACGTACACTATCAATGCTCCCTTCCTTCCCTTCATTAACTATTCCTTTCAGTTAATTAAAGGTTACTCAGATGGAATAAGGCTTATCTGGAGAGTCACTCTGAGCTAACTGCTGACACACACACACACACACACACAACATACCCCTACACACACTCCTCGACGTGAGAGCCATTCATTTGGCTTATCTTCTCCACGGAGCGACTATCAGATCTGCATCACACACTGGGAAGCCTCGTTTTTTTGTGCATTCCGTCTCCTATACTTGTCAAACTACACAGCCGCTACACACACACACACACACACACACTGGGGTGAGTCTTAGAGCAGGTGAGATAAGACGTGCTTATCATCCAAATCTCACACACACACACACACACACACACACACAAACGTATCATCAGACGCCATCTCCGGGAGCCGACACATCGCTCGCATTGATGTGATGCGAGAGGAGCCGTCGCTAGCGGAGGATTAACGTTAAAAAAGAAAAAAAAAAAAAAAAAAAAAAACGGACGCTAAATGTTTCAAACGTGACAGCGGGGTCCCGAACGCGTAAAAAAAAAAAAATCCGGCTTTTTAACTCGCGGCGAGTATTTTATTTATTTTTTTCGCGCGCTTCGCCGCGTAGGAGGGGGGAGGGCAGTGTCTCCGGCGTTGTTTTACCTCGCTCGCTGTCACAGTCACAACAAATTGTTTTCCCCTGTTGAAAAGCCAAGCTGTGCCGTGGCGTTTGTGTATTTAAAAACTGCATTTTTTTTTCCCCCAGCGCCGGGGCCCCCATGCTGAGTTAAATGAAGGCATTTATTCTCCCTCCGTATCGGGCCTGGAGATATGCTTTCATTAGGACTGCGATTAGCATAGCGCTTGTTACCGCTGGGCCTGTTAGCGAAACAGAGCTGTCTGTCTGTCTCTACACGTCCCCTCATTACAAACAACATGGAAGAATCAGCCGCGGAAGCGAGTTATGCGCATCAGAGATAGGGGACACATAGGTTAGAGTTGGAAAAACAGTTTAATGAGTTGAAAAAAAAAAAAAAAAAAGATTCTAATGCGCCTGAGCAGGAGGACAAATAGGACAGAGGTTCACTTATGTCGGGCGTTTCCAACTTCCAGCGCGTGGATGTCGGCTAACGAGAAAGACAGGCAGCGGTTCAGATAGTTCATGTGAATTGATGTTTATGGGAATTACAGATGTGAGATGAAGGGAAACGCCGCTGTTAAGTTTCTGTGAAAAGACGAATACGTAGGACGGAAAACAGGTTGTGATTCTACGTGTTCGTGGGTTTGTTTTTTTTTAATCGTTCTATCTAGCAGACTTTCTGGAGTCATTCCTATGTTCCCAGGGTCCTTTATATTCCCAAGATTTATATGGCACATAATGGGAACATGACGAAGGGTCCTATGTTCCCAGGGTCCTATGTTCCCCAGTTCTAGGGTTAGGGTTAGGGTTAGAGACCTTCAAAATCAAATAAAATGATAACCATTGGTTTTGTTGTGTTTATATAGCTGTTTTGACTGGATAGTATTTATGAAATATTTTAACTTGAAACGGGGCAAATTTGACCCGAACACAATAGGAGGGTTAATGTGTGTTAACAGAATATTGAACTGGGGAACATAGAACCCTGGGAACATAGGACCTTGGGAACATAGGACCCTGGGAATTAGGACCTTGGGAACATAGGACCCTGGGAACATAGGACCCTGGGAACTTAGGACCTTGGGAATTTAGGACCCTGGGAACATAGGACCTTGGGAACATAGGACCCTGGGAACATAGGACCTTGGGAACATAGGACCCTGGGAACATAGGACCTTGGGAAATTAGGACCCTGGGAACTTAGGACCCTGGGAACGTAGGACCTTGAGAACGTAGGACCCTGGGAACATAGGACCCTGGGAGCATAGGACCCTGGGAACATAGGACCTTGGGAACATAGGACCTCTGGAACGTAGAACCTTGGGAACATAGGACACTTGGGAACATAGGACCTTGGGAACATAGGACCCTGGGAGCATAGGACCTTGGGAACATAGGACCTCGGGAACGTAGAACCTCGGGAACATAGGACACTTGGGAACATAGGACCTTGGGAACATAGATACACTCCCAACTTTCTGAAGAGGAGGGCCTCAAAGCGTCCACATGCACCACTGATAACATTGGTGACAGAACAAAGTGAATAAATATAACAAAGTGTCCTTTCAGTCATGTAACTTTTTCCATCTGCGTCAGAGCGAGCAAAAAATACCTGCAACAATTAGTGGACATCCATCCGCCCACGCAGCAGGTCAGCCCGCCCAGCTACTTGAGAGCAGAAAGAGAAACTCCAGCCAAATGACATAGGTGGGTACTGTGGAGTCCAGCTGCTACAGTGGAAAAGTTTAATTGATCATTTCTGCTCAGAAAGGATGGTTTTTGACTGATAATGGAATCAGGTTTAGATCGCTATATCGGTTTGCTGACTCCACACAAGCATGCATGAAAGTTTTAGCACTTCGTGGGGCAGAAAAATGAATCGTGATATTTGCTACATTTTATTCTGCTGTAGTCACAATTTCACAAGCTCTTCATCCACATTATATTATTTGCACTTTGTAAAGACATTTTTAAATTGCTGTTTACATTCTCTAGCGAGCTAATGCCATCGCTAGAAGGATTTGTGGCTCAGAAATAAACAGAATTCTGCACAGTCATACTTTGTTGTCATTGAGCTCTTATTTATTACATTGAGATAAACATATCAACCCTAATAACTATTATTATTATTGTTAGTAGTAGTAGTTGTAGTAGTGGTAGTAGCAGTAGTAGTAACCTAAGTTTCAATGGGGACTTTTGGTGTCCCATGGGTTTCACAGGCTTTATTCTTACAAGAAATCATAAGGGAAACACAGATAAAAATTTTTTTGCCATGAACATGATTCAATTCACAGATATTGAATTGTGGTACAAATATCAGCTATTGGCAGATTGGCTGTTGACTATTGGTAAAATACCTGTATCAGTATCCGATCTTCAAAACCCATAGTGGTCAAACCCTAGCTTGTCCCTAAATGCAACTTGGAAAATTGAGCACATTCATACCATAATTGACAAAGCCTAAAAGTCATATAACAGCTTTTAAAGGTTGCCTTCCCTGTCTTTTCATTGCTGGATTTTGGATTTTCATTGCTTTGCTGATTCAACGTATGTAAACTTTTACAGAGTGGATCCTCTAGATTTGACAGAAAAATGTCTCTTATTCCAAAATCGATAGATACTGTGTGATACTTAGACCAGCCTGCCATCATACACCTGTAGCTCTTCTTGTAACACTATTCATTTTGTGACAAACCTCTGATAATTCCTTCGCTGCATATGGATTCATGCGGTGCTCCGTAGGAAAAATGTCCATGAGGACCTTTCACCATCTTCCAGAGAGCAGATGTCCTGGCTCACTGCATTTAGCCTTGATGTGGCCCCCTCAAATAAATCGAAGTGAGAATTTCTAAGTAGTTTCCAGGCAATTGAGACAGCAGGCTCTTTTTATCGTCTCGGAAAACTGGGACTCCACATTGATTCGGCCCTGCCTGAGATCTCGCCTGATGCTTTTAGATTCCCTCCTGCTTTCTCGGGGGCTCCTCCATCTCTCTCATTTGTCATCTCTCTCTCTCTTTCTCTCTCTCCATCTGTTTCTCTGTCGCACACACACACACACACACCTCAGCACCAGGGTTAGATCGATATATCGGTTCGCAAATATATCAGGCCGATATCGGTCTTTAGTAAAAAGCTACAATGTGCAACTTTTCTCCTTGAGGCAGGATGTGTATTGTTAGTCCCGCCTTCCTCCCTCTCAGTTGGTCAAGTTCCCATCCCAACACTTGCCACTCATCTTGACGAGCTGTCTACCTTGAAATGGCATCTATCCTGAGGCTGAGATCTGTAAAGCCACTACAGATGTTGAATGATAGATGATGAAGCAGATAATGAACACAGCAAATCTGCAATCAAAAAAGCAACGCTGAAGTTCACACTATTTTTGAACATTTAGCTTCAACCAGCTCACCACTGGCCCACATTAAATGGTTTACGCCCCCAAACGTCCCCCTTCATTGAAAAGCCAATTTAGGCATGAAATCACAGGGCAACACACATTCTATTCATTTAGTGTTATTTTAATGTCAAAAAGTTGCATATTGCAGCTTTAAAAATCCGATATCGTCCAGTCCGTGTCATCCATGTCTGACATGATGGAGGTTCCTCCCTTTTTCACTGAACAGTCTGTAAAACCTCCAATGAAACCTGCCTCACCCTGCCTTAAAGAGCTGCTATCCCACCTTAAAGAATTTCATTATTATGGCTTTCAATGGAGAGTTTTAGTATCCCATGATGGTCTAAATGCTGTTTCAGAAGCTTTTCCGCCCTGATACACTGAATACTTATCATTAATTTTACATTTTTCATGAAAATGGTTAAACTTAAAGATGAAATATCAGCTGCTTCAATCCAAAAATACTGCTATCGGTATTGGCCTTCCAAAAACCCATATCAGTTAAGCCCGTTCCTCTGTCCTTATCTCCCTCTCTTTGCCTACCCCTCTCATTTCCAGCGATAACATTCTGACATTTATCGGAGAGCCTTAAAAAGTAGAGGTTCAGATTGATTTAGAGCCAAATGCTAAGGTGAACTCCCGCGGACCTCCGAGGCTGCCGTCTCCTCTGCTTTAATTCACAGACCAATACGCCCCAAGGACGCCACGACACCCCGGCCCAGTGATATTTTGTCTTATTCCACAGGTAGAAAAATACTGTCTGGAAGGGAGGCAAATACATTTCACGAGTCAGTGAATACGAGCAATTACTACTGTCAACAGAGCGCTGTTAGAGGATGAATTCAAGTGGACACACAATAACCGCTTTCTCCGAGTTTTTTGGGGTCGGCGGTGGAGTGAATGCAAGGGGTTTCTCTGCTCTCTTACAAATCAATAAACCTAAAACATTGAATAGCTGGCCGGCTTGTTTAAGTGGAGGCCCGTTCTTATTCTCTGCACTTCGGTCGGGCTTAACAATGTGTTGGGTTCTTGATGTTCACTGTGCATGCATGTTGCATTGGCAGACGGGCAGTGGTTTCTTCATGGCCCATTTGTTCATATGCTTCCATACAAACAGGGTGGAAATCCTACATTAGATCAATAAGGCATTTAGCATGAAGAGAATAGAATTTATTTGTGTTGTCTCTATGATGCTGGGCTGTTTCTTCCAGATTTATGCATGAGTAAGTTATGCTTGTCCACAAATACTGACAAAAATCATAGGGTTACCATGCTGTCTTACCTTTTTTAAACTATTATATGTTTAAAGAGTAACTAAACCCCAAACCTAAATCTGTGGTGAAGCCTGAAAAGTAGGGTACTGAACTGGCCATCTGCTATTGGCTGGTCTTTGTGCCAGGTGATGTCACCTTCTATAGAGTACACGGTGACATCACCTGGCACAAAGATCAGCCAATAGCTGAAGGCCATTTCAGTACCCTACTTTTCACCATTAGGAGTCAGGCTTCACCACAGATTTGGATTTGGGGTTTAGTTAATCTTTAAAGTGGTAATCCCCCAGACTGTCTTTCTTTCTTGATTTTGGCGACACCTTTGGTGATAAGCGGTCATTGCTTTAGTCTTTTGCACTCAATGTAGAGACTGGCCCAACATACTGTAATGATAAAGACACTCAATGAAGACTATGCTTCCTATATTTCTTCTACCTTCTTATATTTATTCCAAACAAACTGGTGTTTTTGATTCCGTAAACATAAAACGCATCACTTTATTTATATGACAAAGTGAAAAATGAGTGAAAAAGGATTACTAACTCACTCACTTTAACTCACTATCGCACTCTTTTAATATGGATTTCTCCTTTAACATGTGCCTTTGCAGCCTTCTATAGAGCAGTGGTTCTCAACGTGTGGTCCGGGGACCATTAGGGGTCCTTGAGGGGGTTCCAGGGGGTCCCCAGCAAACTGATGAATTGTTAAACGTCACCATTATTTCATTTACAAGAAGTTTCATTTACAAGACACAATTAGAGAATGTAGAAGAATGACTGTTTTGGTCAAAGTTTCACTGTTATCTCTCTACCTACAATACAGATAATCATGGAATTCTGGACAAAATCATATATATATCATATATTCCCAGATTTGGGTTTGAGAGACAAAATCTCATCAAATGGGGGGTCCTTGATTTGAAAAAGGTTGAGAATCACTGCTTTAGAGATACACAGCGGAATACATTTTTACCATCTAAGTCACGTATACCGAACATACGGCCTATTTATGCCTTCCATGATATAAACTGTGCAGGGGAATCCAGGTGAAAGTGATGGTCATTTATTGATTTCAGATATGAAATCCACTTCAGTCGTGACCAGGAGATTTAGACGTAAGAGAGGAGATGTTGAAGATTTTGAAGCCCTGAGATAATTGAGACATGGATGGGTGTAACTCAGTATCAGCTATATAATCTTAATATGTCAAATCCTGGGGGTCACCATGTTTAAAATCATTACTAAGCTAGAAACAGCAAAGCGTCACCATGTTAATATAGAGGTATGGTCTTTAATTTTCATTGCAGGGTATCCAAATGTCACATTCTTTTGCAAATAAGATGCAAAGATATGGTGACATGGTGTTTTTTTTTTTCTATATGGAGAGTGTGATGAAAAGAGATAATATAGCCTTTTACCCTTTACTGCACACATACAAAAGTCAATAGTGATAAGAGGATGCAGAGAGACTGTTCAGGGGAGATTGTAAATGTTGAATGTGGTTTGTAATGAATTAAATAACACGTACATATCGACTCCTAGGTGGAGAGCAACGGCTCCGTGCTGCAAAATATGGTTTTCATCAACGGTATTTTTAGACACTGCGGAGACATCTGCCTCTGTATGTTATATACTTTAGTAGTATCTAAGAGGAGGTAGTCATCGTAAGAATTTCATGCCCGAGGTGTACCTGAAATTTTTGACTTTTATCCGTTGAGAAATGAACGGACGAGGTGAAATCCCGAGATCTGTACGAGCTCTGCAACGTGACAAGTGTGAGGAAGAGGCTTTTGTGAGAAGATGTGAGAAGAGATCAATGGCACAACTATGAATGGACCTCATTACATTGTTTGTTGGGGGAAATAATGTGCCTGATGTACCCTCTGAATCGCTCATATCTGCCTGAAGACACTTCCCCCGCCTCCCTAGTCTCCTCTTTGCCACTGCGCACAAAGCAAGCGGCCTTGGGATGTGATTCTCGACGCCTGCCGACAGCCTTCGCGGTCTCTAGGACAAGAACGCGCTGATTGTAACTACCGAGATCACGCCGTTATTGTTTCAGGATGCCACTGTGTGGGCGTCAATGCCGCTTTCTGGAACTTAGGTCCTTAAGTCCTGGAGTAGCGTTCGTGGGTAGGTACGCGACACAAAGCCATGTCTGGCTGTTACTGTCAAAAGTGAGGGTGGAGGTCTGCCTGTTTTGGGTCTAGTGGTATTTGTGACGGTTCCAGGTGAAAAAGGAAAGGAAGGAAAGAGAATTTAATAATGTTCACTCTGAGGTGTAGTCTATCTCAAGCTGTCTATGGCGCGCATCTATGGGGCAAAAGAGGGAACCATAAGGCTTTGTACCCAAGCAGTGGAGGATCTTAAAGATCTTCTGAACTTAATGCAATGGATTTGTGTTTTTCCTTTTTGTCCTGGGGAAGAGTGGGTGGGTTTTTTTTCCTTATTGACCATTTCTCTTTTCTGGTTTTGTTTCCTTAGTTTGTTTTTCTTACTCTTGTATATGCAGACATTTTTCAGTGTACTGCCACGGGTGAATTAAGAGATATGGTGCTAGCAGCTGATTTTAATACTGAGAGTATGGCTTATCATTTTGAAATTTTGACTCAATTTATTTCTATATATATACCTGGGTGGCGAAGGTATGTGTGTGTGTGTATGTATGTACTTTATGTATGTATTTGGACATGTACATCTTTATGTATACATTTTTATTTTGCCAATATTATTATTATTATGATTAGAATTGTATAATGTATTTATTTTCAATTTCTGTCTATTACTATTTTTTATTTGTTTTTTTAATTTATTTATTTTCGAAGCTGTACTTAGTATAAAATGTCAACCTCATATTTCTGCTATGTCATGTTTTCCTTTATAACTGATTGTATGTCTGCAGTTTTTCGTTGAAAATTAATAAATTTGGTAAAAAAAAATAAAAATAACGTCCATTCTGATGCAAAATAAGGGAAAGATACGTACGTAGTTTCCCATTTCGTACAACCATTGCTATACATGCAAAATATAACGGATTAAGGTCTTTGCTGATATCCACTTTGCTGCTGCCAAGCAATCAGAGCATCCAAGCAATTCCAAATGTGTTCTTCAACAAATTACCTTGATCTGATCATATGCAAAAAAAACAAACCGGGATTGTCTTTCATCAAGGTATAAAATGGGCAGGGAAAATAAAGCGAGACAAAAGATGAAATGCAAACGAATGCTTTTGCAGCCCCCGCAAGAAATTGAAGGCGTTCTGATTTGATCAAGCACAAATTTCCTTTTATCCTGTAATTAAAGTGATTTCATTAAATCAGGGGGAATCTTTGGCTCCGTCGCTGACGATTCTCAGATCCCGCGTCGAGGGATTTGACGGAGGTGAACAGGTGGAGAAGGCGGTAATACCAAAATATTAAATCATTGAAGGGGAGAAGGAAAACAAAAGAGCGAACGCATTTATTCACAGGATGTGATTCAATTTGCATGCTGATTCCAAAACTGATTACTCCCTTGGCACAAACCACTAAAGAAGCAGTGAACTTAGAAAAATACTTTCCAGCTTAGAGAGTTTGACATATTCCAATGAAGAAGTTCAATTACTGGTCCCAACTGCGCACAAAGCAGAAGCACGCAACACACACACATACAACAAAAAGACGTTAACGTAACTCTGCGAACTACGAACTCTACGGGTGTAGCATGGCCTCCATGTAAATAGAAATGGCAGATGGGAATCGGCTCCCAAGCCATGGTTTCCACAGCCTGGGCCTCAGCGTGAGCTCCACAATACTTAATGGTACATCTTGTCAAGTCTCAAATCTGCTTGTGGGTGTGAATGATACATGGTGAGAGAGAGAGAGAGAGAGAGAGAGAGGAAGTGTGAGTGAGAGAGAGAGAGAGAGAGCATTGTACGACATCGTGGAAATAGTCAGCATTTTTTTTCTTTTAATGTTTTATTTTGCTTTATCAAAATGAGCAGGATCAAGGTGACAAGAGACACGTGATAACAAGAATATGCAATCGTTGAAGACGTAAGGGAAAATATATTTTAAAAATACAGTTATGAAATGCCGTGATAGGTTCAGTCTATGAGAACAGACGGCCCACTGAATGACATAATCCACTCAGTAATGTGCTAAATACACTGATGCTCTCAACACAATGCACACTGAATGAACTGTACTGACTGAATGAGTAAGTAGAGGAAAGAGGGAAGGAGGCTTGGAGGGAGAGAGAGAGAGAGAATAATGAGGATGCACAGAAAGAAAGAATGACAGAAACGTAGATGGTCAGTCAATATTTCTTATAAAAGAAAGAAATTAAGAAAGAAAGACACTTTCAAGAGTCTCCAAATATCTTCCCGTCTGGCACATGAAATAAAGGAAAGAAAGAAAGAAAGACAAAGTGAAAGAAAGAAGGAATCAAACAAACACAGGGTCAATGAAACTTAGTATTCTTTTTTTTTTCTTTAGCTTATTAGAATGAATCGAATGATAAAAGCTGAACGGAAATGTCAAATTTCAACAAAAATGTCAATATCACAAAATTGCTTTTACGCATTCTTGAAAGGGCAATTTTTTTTTTTTTTTTGCCAATAAGGAAATAATGCAATACATTTAGATGGAAACACATTCGTTGAATAAGTATATGACATGGCAGTGTTTGTCAATGTTGTGTAAGATATCTTAATATGTTATTTGGCAGATCTGCTTCTATTGTTGTTGTGAAGCACTTTATGCTGCTATTACTAATATGAAATGTGCTCTACAAATAAAGAGTGATTGACAGATTGATTGATTGATGCAGTTCGACATGGGTCTGTTACAAATAGACATTATGTGTAATTCATATGATTATTTCTGCACTGGTTTAGATACAAATTGCTTAGCGAGTTTGACAAAGTTGCAACCAGCCAAAAATATTTCTGATGCAGTGAGATAATTTGACAAAAAATATCCTGGAGGTCTAGATACAAAATAAAATCCCTAGCCAAACTTGCTTTTTTTCCAGTGTATCCATCCATCCATCCATCTATCCATCCATCTGTCCATTCATGCATCCATAATCATAATGTGCTATTGCACAGATCCCTTAGGTAAATCGTCTTAGGTAGAGAGGTCAGAGGTCAGGGTTAGCTACAGAACAGCACCCCTAGGACAAAGAAACTTCCATAAGGCAGAAGGTTGTTGATACAGGAGATTGAACCTTCGTATTCCAGTTGAAGGACGTTGTTGCTATTCAATTCACCATGTATCTCAGGTGCGGCAAGGTATCAGTGAACCTTTCCCTCACTAGCCTGTGGGTAGGCGTCCACCTAACCCTCAGTTTGACGAAATGTGTCATGTTGCATCACCATCAGTGTGATGTCAATGTGTCATTCTAGCTGCTCCACAGCGCCTTTATTTTGAAAGAGGAGCAGAGGGTAAAAGTGTCTGGACCAGATTCATCAATATGCACAAGTATAGCTTTGGCATTTTTTCACTATGTGCACAAATGGAAACGAAAGCAGAGCTGAAGCAAAGTACAGGCAGATACTAGTGTAGTAGGTTACAATAATCTGCTTTTCTGAGTATGTTTGTTTTTAAATTGAACATCAGAGCCTATGTGGATTGCCATTTATTTTATTTTTTATGAGGCAGTGCACCAGAAAGCATCCGATATTCTCTTTATATTTCATTATTTCAATGCAATATATGAGGATATTTATATCCAAACACAGTGCTTTAGAAAACAGAGAAAAAATAAGTACATAAGACAAAAATATAATACAGTTACATAAAAAGGTAAGACCAGATCAGAGGTTAAAAACACATGACTTGAAAGAGAAAGATGGGTTCAAGTAAAAGCAAGACAGGTAAAGGTAAAAGTGTGTTTTTAAAAGTGATACTGAATTGAAGAAGACACTGACTTGGCTGACCTGATCTTGCAAAGCAGGTCACTCCAAAGTCTGGGGGCCCTAATGGAGAATGCACAATGTCCCTTTGTTTTTCAACCTTGACTGTGGAACAACCAATAGACCTGTGCTAAACAGGAATAAACAGGAGCCATCGAGAATCAAACGTGTGATTTTTTTTAATGCTTTGATTGGATGCAACGCAATGCTAACACAAAGCTAATGCAATGCAATACAACACCAAGGCAACACTAAGGCAAAACAACGGCAATGCAACGCAACACAATGCCAACACCAGCAAAATGTAACGCTAAGGCAACACAACACTAATGCAATGCCGATGGCAATGCAACAACAATGCAACACTGATACAACACTAATTCAATGCCAATGCAATGCCAATGACAACGCAACAACAATGCAACACCAGCGTAACACCAACGCAAAGCCAACACAACAACAAAACAACACTAATGCAATGCCAAAGCAATGCCAATGCATCACCAACACAGTGCAGATACAATGTAACATCATCACATCATCACCAACACAACAGCCATGTAGCACCAACACCAATGCAATACCGATGCAATGCAACACCAACGTAACGCCAATGCAACACCAGCACAAAACCAATGCAACGCCAACATGCCAGTGCATCACCAATGCCACCCTAACACCAACTGATCACCAATGCAACCCTAACACCAATGTGTCACCAATGCAACCCTAACACCAATGCATCACCAATGCAACCCTAACACCGATTGATCACCAATGCAACCCTAACACCAATGCATCACCAATGCAACCCTAACACCGATTGATCACCAATTCAACCCTAACACCAATGCATCACCAATGCAACCCTAACACCAGTTGATCACCAATGCAACCCTAACACCAATGCATCACCAATGCAACCCTAACACCAATTGATCACCAATTCAACCCTAACACCAATGCATCACCAATGCAACCCTAACACCAATTGATCACCAATGCAAACCTAACACCAATGCGTCACCAATGCAACCCTAACACAAAGGCATCACCAATGCAACCCTAACACCAATGCGTCACCAATGCAACCCTAACACCAACGCATCACCAATGCAAACCTAACACCAATGCGTCACCAATGCAACCCTAACACCAAGGCATCACCAATGCAACCCTAACACCAATGCAACATCAATGCAATCCCAACGTCAGCAACGCCAAGGCAATGCCAACACAACACCAACACAACAGCAACGCAGCACCATCACCAATGCATTGCCAGTGCAACACAGCAGTGGAGCAACTTTCAAAGGAAGCATTCCCCCCATGGCCGATGTTGTGATGACTGTAGTGGAGCTTGGATGTTAAGCTGCAGTCTCAATCCATTTGCCTGCTGCTCTGAGCATCACTGTCTGGGATGAATTAAAAGCTCCTCTTCTATCAGCCAGCCAGCCAGACTACTTCATCACATTAGATTTAACCTGGGTGACTGTGTGTGTGTGTGTGTGTGTGTGTGCGTGCGCGTGTAGCAGTTGATCACATTAGATGTAACCTGCCCGGGCCGCCAGGCTCTCCCTTCATTGATCACAGTCAGACATTGTCTACACTCATTTAGTTTCCAGATATCTAACTAACTAACGTCCTGCAGCAGCCAAACAACATGCAAGTAGACAGAGAGGGGAGGGAGGGAGGGAGGGAAGAGGGAAGGAAGTAAGGGATACTAGGAGACAGGTAGTGGTATGAGGAGAGGAGAGATTGCAGTGTGTGTGTGTGGGGGTGGGTGGGTGGGTGTGTGTGTGTCTGAAAGAGAGATTTTCCCCTCTTTGCCCAAGCTTAAATAATGCGAATCAAATACTGGGGAGATGAATAGTGTGTCAGCATGCAAGTTACTCCACATATTTCACCTGCGCACTTAGCAGAGGAGATGCCATATTGAGCTCTCTCTCTCTCTCTCTCTCTCTCTCTCTCTCTTCCACTTTGTTTTTTTTTCTTCTGGCTAGCCTGGAGGTTAGATGACTGGAGGGTAACTGGTTTGGTCTGTACAGAGCTCAGTCAATTTTCCCTGAATAAATAAAGGTTGAAATAAACTTTCTAAAAAAAAGAATCTATTGAGCTTCACTGAAATCCCCCAAAACTCAACAGTTTAATTCCAAAACGAGAACACTAACCCTTATTAAATGACTACTTACTTAATGTGACTTAATAAAAGTCACAGTGGAATATTACTGAAGTTATCAGCGAGCTAGAGAATTTTTGCAAACCTCTTGAAAGGCTCGACAGATTTTACTTATCTACACCAATGTCTGAACTTCAAGGGCTTCTCTATCAATTCATCATTCAAAGTAAAAAAAAAAAAAAAAAAAAAAAAATATTGAAAAATAAAACGTCTCAGGTGGGCATGATTTTGTGAACTGAACAATAAAAAAACATACATGCAAATGAGCGAGCAGAGAATTATGTTGCAAGCTGCGATTTTGACAAAAATAAATTCAATCTACTTTAAAGTTTTTTCACTCCTTTGTTCAAGCAGATTCCGCTGTATCAGTGACAGAAAATTTTCTTGGACATTAAAGGAATAGTTCACCCAAAAATGAAAATTCTGTCATCATCTACTCACCCTCTTGCCAGTTGAAACACAGGTGAAGTTTGTCCATATAACACACAGGGAGGCTGCCAGCACAACTCCATAGCAGCCTTCTCCAAAACAACTGAAGTCAGTGGGGACCAGTTCTTCAGAGTTCCAAAAAGACCTACAGTATATTTACACCATCATTTAGTGCAAATCTGAACTACAGCTGATTGATTTGCAACAAATAATGGTGTGTAGGTCTTTCTAGGTTTGGCTGTTTTTGTTTTGGAACTCTAAAGAACAGGTCCCCATTGACTTCAGTTGTTTTGGAGAAGGCTGCTACCAAGTTGTGCTGGCAACCTCCCTGTGTGTTATATGGACAAATTTCACCTGTGTTTCATTTGGCATGAGGGTGAGTAGATGATGACAGAATTTTCATTTTTGGGTGAACTATTCCTTTAAGACCACCAGGGATTCAAAATGCAAAAGCTTTATAATCCACGCACTCAGAAAGTCGTACTGTGACAGGTGGAATCACATTATGGTTGCACCACCCAGGACTCAATCTCATGACCTTTCTTCTCATAGGCAGATCACAAATTTGTTGAGCCAGCTACTTATAGCTGGCTCAACAAATTTGTGATCTGCCTATGAGAAGAAAGGTCATGAGATTGAGTCCTGGGTGGTGCAACCATAATGTGACATTGATACAGCTATGTATGCTGGCTGGTTTATGTGGAGTTCCTCTAAAGATTACAAGCCATTGTTTTACATTTCATTTTCTCCTGCTTTGTTCCCTTATTTTCCTAACTAAAACAGATAAACTGTTCCCAGCCACCACGTTGCTGCTAGAAGCTATAATTACTACTACTAGGGCTGGGCGATAATTCAATATTATCGTTTATCGTCTCTCAGTGGAATCATATTGTGATGATATGAAGATATTTTAATCGTGACACACATTTCTGCTGTCTAAATTGATGATGACAAGCAATTTTTACTTAAAAACTCTGATAAAATGAGGTATGGTAGGAATATTATTTGAATATTTCTGTTTTTTTTGACATCACACCTAACATCACCATTCGGTTCAATGAGATGAACATTAATTTGATTATTTAACATGATTTTGCCTATGTGAACCACATCGTGATATATATTGATATCGAGAAAAATCCTTATGATTATCATGATATTGATTTCAACCATATCGCCCAGCCCTAACTACTACTGTAATTTTTGTTATTTAACTGGGTTTCAATAGGAGTTTTACTACCAAAGTCAAAATGTTGTTTCACACTGCAAAAATCTTGCATCCAGACTTATCAAGCTTATTTTAGGATTTTGTTTTTAGTGAAATCATCTTCTGCACTGGCAGATAATTTGACCGGTTTCAACAAATAAAAAAAATAAATAAAAAAATTGAGATAATGTAGCATGTTTTTACTTGATTTCCTTGGTAAGAAGTGAAATTGTCTTGGAGAAAGTTTCTTGTTTGCAGATTTTCTTCATTTTATTTGTTTTATGGTGTGTTCTTGAAAGAAGTCATATCGGCATGAATCAAGTGACATTTACTGAAACCAGCAATATTATCTGCCAGTGCAGTGAGAGAATTTGACTAAAAAATATCACGAAAAATAAGCTTGATAGGTGTGGAAACAAGTTAAAATCGCTTGACAACATTTTTTTTACAGTGCAGAGGCTTTACCGCGACAAGAATATAATTCAGAGGAAACACTACATACTTTTGTCATTTTGGTGCATGAAAATGATACAATTCAAAGATATTGAATATCAGCTATAAGCAGATTAAATTCAAAAATATATGTATAAGTATCAGTATCGGCTTTCAAAGGCTCATATCAGTCGAAGTCTACCAATACGACGTGCTTTAGTGCTCTAATCCACCTCCATGCCGCCAGCCACTAGACTGGCCTGCAGATTCCCTAATCTCTATTTGCCTACTTTCTCTTCTCTCATCTTTCTCTCCATCTCGCTCAGCCCTATCCACATGTTTATCTCTCCCTCTTTTGTATGTCCCGCTGTCTCCCTCTTTCATCGCTCTCTCTCTCTTTGATTCCTTTCCTCTCCCTCCCAAATCCTCCTCCTCTCTCCACTGCACATCTTTTTACCCTCGTCCTTTTTTTCCCCCCTGTCTGTCTTCCCTTTGGTGCCTCTCTTTCCTCGCCCCCCCCCTCCCCTTTAACTTCCTCTCTCTCCCTCCCTCCATCCCTCTCTCCTTGTCAGAGACAGCTTTATCAGGTGGGACCCAGCCTGGAGTAGCGCAGCCATTCACAATGCACAGATCTCTGTCACCTCCAGCCCCTTAATCCACTCAAGGCGAATCACAGACAACCTCGCCTGAGGGGGGGGGGGGGAGTGCAAAATACACTCCGGCACACACTGAAACACACTCTGGCACACAGACACACACACACACACACGCATGCATACACACAAATGCTTCCACACATACATAAATGTCCCTGCATTGAACCCAGAAACTGAAACAAGGAGCTTTTTTCCTATTTTATGATACAAGGGTTGGATTGATATATTGATTTGACCGATATTGGCTTATTAAAAATAGAATATCCTCTGATATACACTGATATGATGGAATCAATTTGTTAGATTACATATTTATTGTATATTGATCAATACTATTGTTGTTGTCTATGGGAAGGCCTTAGCCTGAATTGATTGTAATGATGAATTGATTTTTTTTCAACGTATAAACGTAAATATGTTTATTGAGTTTTCAACATTTTATAAAAGTAAAAAAAAAACAAAAAAACATTATGTATGCATACTTACAAATATCCAATATTATAAAAATATAAACATATACATGATATATACATAGATTCCAACATATTAATGAACAAACAATATTAAAATGATTAAAAAATTAATTAATTAATGAATTAACTCCCATTACATAATTGATAAAATAATAATAGTAATGACAATGTAATGCAACATTTTGATCAGATTCCACACAAGTATGCATGTTTTTACAATTTTTGAGGAAAAACACTTACTACACTTGCAATTTTTTGGCATGAAAATGGTCAAATTTAACGATATTGAATATCCGCGCACAATATCAGCTACTGGCCAGCTTCAACCCAAAACTATATTGCTATTGGCCTTGGCCTTCAAAAACCTGCGTCGGTTGAACCTTACTATATATACAGTGCTTTCATCCAAGTGATGGAGCGCAGAGGTGAGATGCATCATTCCCCCCAAATTTCATCAAAGTCCAATCAGCGGCGTCTGAGATATTGCGGGTGACAGATGAATGAACGACTGGACGGACAAAGCCTGATCCGTAGTCACCCCCCCCCCCCCCCCCCCCTCCCCCACCCCGATGTGTCACACACACACACACACACACACACACAGGGCCTTTGGAAATACACAATCACGCACAATACAGTACGGCGGAGGAGAATTTAATCGCTCCAGTAAATCGGTTATTTCAACAGCGCCGGGCTCGGGTCTGAGGAACTAGTGGAGCCTTTGATTGAGTTAGGGATGCTTGAACACACACACTGACACCGACACACACACACACACACACACACACACGCCGACACAGCAACAAACACCTGTCCGGGTCGTACCACCTCTTTTGTGTCGGCCTGCTATTTACAGTCAGGCACGGCGCTGTGCTGCGGGGCTGACAGGACGGCTGAACAACATGGACGTCGTGTTCATTGTTTCACGCTGTGTCGCCTGTCCTTCACATTACAAAGAGCCGGCGACCGGCCGCTCTCGCTGACAGCAACACACTTCTCCATTACTGACACACACACACACACACACAGTGCACGAGGGTTAGACCGATATGTTGCTTTGCCGATATCTAGGGTCGATATTGGCCTAAAATTGGTCAGTGATGGTCTAAATGTTCAATACAGTAGGCCTACTTGTATTGTTTTGGATTGAAGACACTTAAGATTCGACTCATATGGGTGTTTGAAGGCTAATACTCCAAGTATTCAGTGATTCCCCCAGAATTTGAATCACACTGTCTTGGGATAGTCCAGTGCTGATACTCCACTTACTATCAAGTGACGATTAATGTGCCGCTAAAAAGTCTACTGAGTTTCAGATGATACAATAATTTGAAATGTAGTCTATAGAGCAGAGGTTCTCGATTGTTTTTCAGCCAAGGACCCCTTACAAGATAGAGAATATACCGGGGACCCCCGCGTTCTGATTTGTGATTTTGGGCTATATAAATAAAAATTGAGTTGACTCTACATGTATGTCCCTTGGAATAATCTGCCGTAGCCTATTTTTTACACTTCTATAGTCTTAGTTATGTGAAAGAACAACACAAGAGAGATGTATTAGAAAGATATTAGATATGTATTAAAAATATTTGCACCATCTCAACACAGAATACTCATTAAACAATCAAATAACACTGTACCTAAACAAAGTATCAAAGCGAAATCAGGAGAAAAGTGCTAATTTGAAGTGCATTTCAAAAAAACTTTTTTTTTATATCATGATAATTTAAATGAATGAATCTGAAAACTTTTCACGGACCCCACTTTGAGAACCACTGCTAGAGACAGTGCATAAAATAGGCCACGCCCATCGTGGGGGAAACCGCTGCACCGCTTTCCATTCACATTGTGTGACTGAATGCACATCATTGTCATTATTGCCCAAATTAAACATGCCTAAAAGCTGTTGTGTGGTGGGCTGCACAGCCAACAAACTTAAAAACCATGAATTACAGTTTTTTGGGCTCCCGAGCAAAACAAGGAGCCGTTAAGAAGGAAAATGTGGATCCAGGCTGTAAGGAGAGAGGCGCTGACAGTGGCTCATGGTAGAAGAGGGGGAAACTTTGCGACCCCGAGAGTAAATACACTTATAATGTGGCCAGCATTTTGTCACTGGTCAGTAACTTACCAGTAATTATCTAGTTATATTCTTGTAAGATAACCTGAATGTTAAAATGTGTTTAAAAGCTACCATGCTGTCCTAACATTAGGTTGCTACTAAGCTAACATTACTGAGCCAGTTCCTCTCTATAAAACAGATGAGTTGTGTTCATGTGTCTCAGATAGTTTGCTCTGTATTGACTGCCAGTCCAGGGTGCAAAAGTAATGAGAAATCTCACTGACTTGTTTACTAACATAAGATAGTTAACTTAGCAACAATCCACTTTAATAACCAATGTCACGTCAGCGTCGCTCAAACTTATAGTCTGAAAAGCATAGCTGTATTTAAGAATTTTAAATATGAAGTATCAAGGTAAAGGTCAATTTATTATCTTACCTGGTGATTAAATGAAGTAGTGGTAAATGTAAAAGTATTTCACTTTAGGTCACTGTGTGGGATCATTTATCCAGCTTTATTGAAAAAGGACATTGATAGAGGCCAATTAAGTTCATTTTTTCAGTGTAGCTTCTCCTCTCTGTTGGAGGCAGTGTGCTGAAATAAATCTTTGACAGACTTGTCTATTCGAAAACAGTGTGTCTATGGATAATCCATGGCTGGGTTAGGGTTAAATGTGTAAACTGTTTCTACACAAAAACTGTGTCTTTATTTCTCTGCACAGCATCGACATAAAAATGCTCATCAAAGCACTTGACTTTGAGAATCTTAAAGGATGCAACATCAGTCTGAGGTATAATGTGAACAGGAGTGTCTCTATAGAGATGCAGCAAATAGTCAAGTGACACTGTTGAGCGTTTTGTCTCCTGATAGTGGAGTATCAACATTGAACTGTCCAAATAAAGCATTACCCAGAATTGTATTTGAAATATGTAAAAAAAAAAAAAAAAGAAGTAAAAAAACAAACCCAAAAGTAAGAATATGTAAAATATGTAAAAAAAAAAAAAAAAAAAAAGTAAAAAAAAAAATATATGTAATAAAAATATGTAATAAAATAATACATTTGTAATAAAAATATGTAATAAATATGTAATAAAAAAATGTAAAAAAAAAAAACCCTCTCCATTAAAAACCCAGACTAATGAAATTAATTTAGGGTTATGACAGGGTGACACCCTCACCCCTCACCTATTCAGTGGTAGGGAAGCTCTGGGATACATTGCTGCCATTAAATGAGGAATTAATTTACAAAGAAACAATCGCACAATTAAATTAAATAAATAAAATGTGCAAAGAATATAAAATGTAAGTCAAGTCTTACAGATTGTTTTTATAGCTGTGGTCGGGGAGGAACCTCCATCACATGACGGCCCATCTAATATTTAATAAAAGGCAAATATCGGCAAACAAGTCTAACCCTAACAAACGTGGTCAAATTTAAACGTATTGAATATTGGCACAACAAATTAGCAGCTTCAGTCCCCAAACATATCAGTATCACCTTTCCAAAACCCATATTAGCACACACAGGCTTGCATGCAACCATGCACACACACACACACACACCCACACACAGAGTCTATCTTTGGGTTTTACTCATCATTGAGTTGTTCTGACAAAGTGTTGATACCAGTGTGTGTGTGTGTCACGCTGAGCCATGTGCATTATGCTCTCCAGTGGGACATCTCTAGCTGTGTATGTCTATGTGTGTGTGTGTGTGTGTGTGTGTATGCTTTTGTGCATGCATTACTTGTGCATAAAGAAGAAAAAAATGGCTTTTTTTGCAGGGCTCAGTATGTTTGTGTTTGGATCTGTGTGTATGTGTGTCTATGTGTGTGTGTGTGTGTGTGTGTGTGTGTGTCTCCCAGCAGCCTCCTGTATGTCCAGCCAGCTCCACCTACTTCAACACCCACCGCACGTAACGCCGGCAGCCCTCCTGCTGAATAATTCTCCACACAGACGACGAGCTAGAATCACAGAATAGGACGAAGAGGAGGAGGAGGATTTGGCGCTTTCTCTTTTTACCAGCCAATGAGAGATAAAAAGCTGTGGTCGGATTACAGCAAGAGACCCATTCATAGACAGCCATTAGGTGCAGGGGAGCAGTCGAGCCAGTTTGTCTTTCATTTCTGGAGAGAATCTTTTGAAAAACATGAAAAAAATTTGACATCTACATCTCGCACAAAATGATAGCGCGCATAAAAGCAAAGCACATTAAGGGTTACTCTCAAAGTGCTCAGCCTTTTAATCAACTTTCATCCAAAATAGTTATGTTCTTGAGGGTATAATCATCTGTGATTAAAGTTAGGAACAGTTTTTTTGTTTGGCATGTTGGAATGGAATCCTGTAAATGCCAAAACGAGGCCACTACCACTGGCCATCAGCACTATACCTTAGAAGCATGATGTTTACACTTTTCAATATAGTCGAGCACTTTATCGCATTTGAATACACAAGCAAAATAAAAGTGCGGTGTCCTAGCATTGTGTCAATCATTGAATCAAGGCAGAAAGCAGAAAATGAATAGGGAGATGGTAAAAGTGACTGGGAGAGCATCCAGGGAGATTTTCTGGGGATAAAGGGATGTTTACTGGTTTAAAAAAAGGGTAACACTTTACAATAAGGGTCAATTTAAGGGTTAGTTAATGCTTAATAAGGGTTAGTTAATGCAAGGGGGTTAGTTAATGCTTAATAAGGTTAATGCTTAATAAAGTTAGTTAATGCTAGGGGGTTAGTTAATGCTTAATAAGGTTAATGCTTAATAAAGTTAGTTAATGCTTAATAAGCATTAACTAACCCTTAATTAACAATTAACTAATGTGTAATTTACTAATGGTGTTCATGTTAACTAAGGTATTAATTTATACATTATTTAATAGTTTATAAAGATGACTATTAAATAATGTATAAATTAATACCTTAGTGAACATGAACACCATTAGTAAATGATTACCAGACACATTAGTTAACTGTTAATTAAGGGTTAGTTAAGCATTAACTAACCCTTAACTTAGTGACCCATATTGTAAAGTGTTACCAAAAAAAGATAACACTTCTGTAGAATAAAGCTAATTTTGGTTTAAAGTCATAATCAGTGACATTTTCATATTTCAGGATAACCCGCGTATTAATATCTATACGTTTATTAATGATTATGACACATGCATAGACCTAAGTCGGGGAGTACATAACCCCCCCTATACAGTAAATACAAGCAGATCGAAGCAGGTGGAGCCGGGGAGGGGGTGGGTGAACGAGAGCAGCAAGACTCTCATGACGCAGAGAACGGCAGCAGGAGGAGCAGCCTGCACAGCGAGCTCGACAGTGGTGCCATGTGGCGCGTGTGTCATTTAAAAAGGCTTGACATTAGGGTACGAGGATTACGATTGGTTCACTCGGAAACGCTCGCGGACGGAGTTAGTCCAATCGGCTGAGGCCAACTAGAGGAGAGCGCAAAACAGCAGAATCAGACACCACCAAACACAGAATGTACCTAGCCTATGTGGAGAAACCGCATGTCGCAAATTCCCCTTAAAGACCCCATAAAACGGCATCTTTACTTCCTCGATGTGATGTATTTCCTGTCGCAACAGGATGTTGGGGGCGGGACATAACGCAGAGAAGGATTATTCAGAAGTCTAAACTAATGGAATATCAGTCAGGGAGAGAAAGAAAGGCAGTTATATTTGATGGGAAGGGCAGAGGGGCCATATTGCTCAAAAATCTGTGATGGTTTTATTGGGTGGAATTATATATATACGTCTGCTGGTGCAGCATGAGGTCACCATTTAAGATACAGTGTTTTCCAGGAAGGAAAAGTAATGGGAGTTCATTTCATGGGGACTTTAAATGCTTACGCTGCCGTTCTCGTTTGAGTGCGTGTCGGCTCAGCAGCCTGCAGAGTGTCCTCGAATGAACGTACGGCAGAATATGCGCTGCAGTATCTTGATTTAAAGGATACATTCTATACCAGTGGTTCTCAACGTGGGGTCCGGGGACCGCCAGGGGTCCTTAGGGGGGGTTCGAAGGGGTCCCCAGCAAATTGACAAGAAGTTAACACAATTAGAGAATGTAGAAGAATGACTGTTTTGATCATAGTTTCTCTGTTATCTCTCTAACTACAATACAGATAGTCATGGAATTCTGGACAAAATCCTATCTGACAATAAAAATATTCTCAGATTTCGGTCAGAGACACAAAATCTCATCAAATGGGGGTCCGTGGCCCTAATGTGGACTAAATTAGGGTCCTTGATATGAAAAAGGTTGAGAATCTCTGTTCTATACCACTTAATGTGCCTAGCCTATGTGTAATAACAGCATGTTGCTTTTCACTGAGGTGGCAGTCAGCAGCATGCCAACACCTTCATACATATGCAAAAATACACACTAATTTACAGAAATAACCTGAACTGAGAGTTAAGCTTAGCCAACCACCCATTAATTAGTAATAAATGCAATTACCTGTAAAAAGATAAGCTTACATGATTAGAGTAAATTTATTAAAGGTAAACACCTACGTGAAATTGCAGCCGCAGGAGGGACTAGAGGCAGCGGGGAGTGCATTTCCCAGCATTCTTAGTAGTAGCGTGATATCACCAGCACGCAACGAAATACCTTGGGAAGGGAAGGCCCTTATGTTTAATTCTCAACATGGGGTCCGGGGACCACAAGGGGGCCTTGAGGGGGTTGCAGGGGGTCCCCAGCAAATTCATGAATTGTTAAACTTCAGCATTACTTCATTTACAAGAAGTTAACACAATTAGAGAATGTAGAAGAATGACTGTTTTGATCATAGTTTCACTGTTATCTCTCTACGTACAATACAGATAGTCATGGAATTCTGGACAAAATCATATCTGACAATACAAATATTCTCAAATTTGGGTTCGAGAGACAACATCTCATCAAATGGGCGTCCGTGGCCCTAATGTGGACTAAATTAGGGGTCCTTGATATGAAAAAGGTTGCAAATCACTGGTCTAATGAGCCACAGATGCTGGACAAGGAGCGGGGCAGGATAAGACCAGTTTCCAGGGCTTGATACGTACAGCCTTGACCAAATGAGGTCTGGATATTATGAAAGGCCGTCCGAGTGTGGACTTGCACTTCTTAGTGCTAGTTGCAGCAGAGTGGCAGCAGCAACATAGTTCTTCCTTTGACAAAGCCTTCTTGAGGCGGTATGAGCGGACTTTAAGACGAGAGTTCTGACGGCGGGTTTGGATAGAGGTGGATTGGTGTTGTTATTACAAGCTCTATATCCGGGTTTTTGTATTTGAGTATCCAAATAACATCTTCTGCCTCCAAGATCCTTCATATGGCTCAAAGTAAGACATCTTGAGTCCGACCAAAACACAGCAAAAAACAAAAGCAGCAAGACTCTTATGACGCAGAGAATAGCAGCAGGAGTAGCAGCCTGCATGGTGAACTAAACAGTGAGTGAGTGTGTGTCACTTAAAAGGTTTGATATTAGGGTGTGTGTAGGTCGATTGGTTCACTTGTAAACACGTGCTGCTTAATTAGTCCAATCAGCTGGAGCTGCTGAGCTTGCTGACTGAACTGAAAAAATCCTTCGGTGCACAGAATGTGATGTGTCTTGCATTTCCAGTTTGTTTGGAATAAATAAGAAACTCAAACTTCTACAGAAAATCCAAGAAGAAAAACGACACAGTACTGGCCACATTGATTGACAAGAGATCTCTGGGAAGTTCTGTGTAAAAACACCACAGCAATGAACACTTAGTACCGAAGATGGGTCCACAAGATCAGATTTCTGGTATTCTCCTGTATGTGATAGGTGTGACACAGAGGCCTCTATTTTCGTGAATCAATGGCACACAGCGTAAGTACACAAGCTTTGGTGACTGATTTTTGGTAATTTCATGGCCAGAGATACGTGGCACAGTTGGCAGCGCACTCTGTGCCATGGCACTCTGGACAATTTGGTGATGGAAGAGAACAGTCCGAAGTAATTCCAGCACAAAAACTTCTACCAAGAGGAAACTGATGGCCTGCAGAATCACGAGCAAATATGCAGCACCTTAAATAAGCCATCGAGGGCAGTTAAATAAGTTTGGGAGGAGATAACACATTCAGTTAAGGTGTTGCTGTGGTCCTAGGAGAACTGTTGCCCAATGTAGGAAACGGTTCAATGATATCAGACAAAGAGTCAAACAGAAGTTGGTGACGGACCACAGGGACAGTTTACTGATGGGAGGTGGGTCAAAGTCAAATTGACCAACATATCCACAAAAAGGGTCAGCAAGCTTTTGAATAAGATCTGTTTATGCGCGCATCACTTGGCAGAACAACAAAAATAGTTTCACTAACAAAGACCACGCCACTATGAGATGTATTTAGATGGTTTATTGAGGGAAAGAGGGGTCGAGAATGGAGGGATGAAACAAGGGTCGAGGGTGGAGGGATGAATCGGGTCAAGATGAAGGGACGAATCTAGGGGTCGGATGAGTCGGGGTCGATGGTTGGCTCGAGGAACCGGGGAATCGAGACTCAGGGGTAGGGGCACTGTCTCGCTGATGGGGAGTCTTCTGGCCCCATCATTTCCCCCTGTGGTTCCTGTACTGAGAGAGAAGAGCATGAGAAGACGTAAAAAAAAAGGGGTTGGGGGGGAGGGATGAGAGAACTGAGACATACGAGAGAGAGAAAAGGTCACGGTTAGGCGTGTTTAAATAGGGTGGAGCAGGAAATTGAATGTGTGCTTGAGGCATGGTCTTGTTCCCGAACTTTAGTTATAATAATAATAACTTCATATAGAACCCACCTGTGCTTTGCACCGTGTGCTTTTGACCCGGTCTGAGCAGGCGGGCAACACAAGCGCAAATCCCAGTAAGCCTTGACACCAACATTGCACTGCACTGCTTGATTGTTCCTGACACACCCCCTACTGCTCCTCTCATCCCAGTTAGGTGCGCTGAAGTTCCAAAATGCCAAACAGGTGCAGGCAAGAAAAAAAAATTGGGTGCAGCTGACGAAAATGCCACTTTTCACACTGTTCAGTTTGATTAAGGGTGTAGGCTGGGCCTTCAGACAGCACCTCTGGACTAGGTTTCAACCAATATGGGCTGATATGTTTGAATTGAAGCTGCCGATGTTTGATATCTTTAAATTTGACCATTTTCATGCCAAAATTAGAAGTTTAGAAGTTCCTCAGAGTGCTCCTTCCACCTTCCAACGATATGCCCAATCAAAGTCAACATTTCCCCAACCATGCTCAGGACAACCTGGGTGATGTCCTGCTGTCCGCTCCTGAGTCACCACATGGTTTTCCAGAACCTCTTTGATGCCGCCCGATCGTGGATACAAGTGGCTGAAATGAGGTTTCTTCTTTGCAGGGTGGCTGGCTGGGGGCAATCCGTGAGGACCTTGGTGTCAAAACCACTGCTCCTGCACACTGAGAGGAGCCAGTCGAGGTAGTTCGGGGACTTAGGATTCCCTCCGGGTATCTCCATTTGGAGGTATACCAGGTACAACCGGCTGGGAGGAGACCCCGGGGCAGACCCATGACACGCTGGAGGGACTACATCTCTCAGCTGACCTCAGAACGCCTGGGGAACTCCCAGGAGGAGCTGGAGGAGGTTGGTGGGGACAAGGACATCTGGGCTGATCTCCTTGTCCTGTTGACACTGTAACCCTGACTGCCTAGAAAATGGATAGATGGATGGATTTTAAGCCTATGAACTGACGGCTAAACCGATTGGATAGCGCCACGTGAACGAACGTAAAACACTTGCGTCTTGTTTACATTGGAGTGAAGCGGTGAGAGATTGCTGACCTACAGGCACAGAGGGGAATCTGCAAACCAACCGGGAAATGTAAGTAGTTTTCACATGAACCGGGGCATGTGCAGATAAACCGGGATATATGGGAATTTTTGGTGAGATATTTCTACATTTACCATCGCCGGTAAATGTACAAACTGACCGGTCCATGTAAATATACTAATTGACCGATGCATGTGTACATGTACTACAATGTAGGGAAATGTACAGATCTGTACACTGACTGTTTTTTCCTTATAAACTGTAACATATAACAGTATCTATCTATCTATCTATCTATCTATCTATCTATGTATATATCCTATTCTGGACATGATTATACAGTATTTTCCAGGTTTCACAAGACATTATTATTACATTGATTGATGAATACTGGAGCCATTTAAGGTAAGGAAAAACCTCATGTAGGAAAAACGTGTTCGTTGTCTTACAGAAACCTTGCAGCTCCAATAGTAATTAATAGCATTCACCGTGACATTCACTATGTGTTAAATGTTTAAAGCCAATGAATTGAAAATGTATCAAAAATACAGGAATGTCAATGGTAAAACCAAGCTATTTTTCCTCCAGAACTGAGAAATTGAACTGAGAATTTGAGATTCAAATACATTTTGAGCATGAATGCACACATGCAAGTAAACACACTATTTTGCACACATACACACACACATAATGATACATGCAGGCATACGGGTGTAATATTCAACAGTGCAGGGTGTATGTTAGTCTAAGACATGCAGTCAGTCGTGAAACTAAATCAAAAATACAGACAATTACAAGGCGGTGCACCACTTTCCTCTTTCCCATGTTCCAGGTTGAGCAATAATAACAGGTCACTAACCATGCTTGTCACCTTAGCAACCAACATACTGTACGTGACACACTATCAGAACACACACACACAACCATGCACAGATGGGAGAACGGATGCACATTCTCCCATATAGACACACAGGCATGCATTTTATATTTAACGCTCACACACACACACACACGTCCGCACACATGCATAAACATGAGGGATGAGTTCGCTTCACTTAAAATTCAATCGGTTCAAGAGGTGGATTTCCCTCTTGAGCGGCGTTCCACTGATACAGGTCTTTGAAGGCCGATACCGGTAAACAATATTTTTGCATTGAAGCAGCTGATATGTGATATTTTGTGCCAATTATTTGGTGTTAGCTCTAGATTTTTATTCTTGTCAGGGTGGAAAAGTTTCTCATACAGCAATTACACCGTGGGACACTAAAACTATGGGAAACTAAAACTTCTACAAACTATCTACAAATGCGCATATCCCCTCTATACTCTAGGGCTCGACCGATATGGGCTTTTGAAAGCCGATACTGATATTTTTGGATTGAAGCTGCCAATAGCTGATATTTTGTGCTGATATTCAATATCTTTAAATTTGACAATTTTCATGCCAAAAAAAACCAAAAAAAAATTGGAGCTTGGGATGCTAAAGGTCTCTATTGAAACCCAGGATTATAATAACGTTCATGCCTACTTGTGTGGAATCTGCTGAAAATGTCACATCAGAAACAATTCAGGTTAAGGTCTTCCCATAGACAATCAGGGTAGTTTGGATCAATTTTACCATAAATATGTAATCAATCAAACTGCATCATATCCATCATATCAGAGGTGGATGAGACTGACTGATCTGATCTTTAATAAAAGCCCAATATTGGCCCCACGTATCAGTCTAACCCTACTCTTCCAATTCCAAAACTCCTCTAAAAGAATGATTGCGAACGTCTGGATCTACCATTAGCATTAGCGCGTCGTGCGGCCGCCCTCTCTTTACATTTTCGAACCCGGATCGCACTGAAAACGAATTGACCCCCCCCCCCCCCCGGGCCTCAGCCTCCAGCCAATCAGGAGGCAGCGGACTGAAAGAGCCCGAGAATGAATCTCTATAAGCGGCGGGCGGCTCTCTCTCTCTCTCTCTCTCTCTGCAGAACCAGACGGAGTGTGAAGCATCGTCTGCCTCCGCATTATACAGGGAATCAGCCGAGGGTGACATTACTCTCTCTCTCTCTCTCTCTCTCTCTCTCTCTCTCTCTCTCGACGTATTTCACAGCGCACACACACACACACACATCTATATGCAACACACACACACGTATTTATGCACTCACATGCACTCGTACAAATACGCGAAGGCTAGTAACCCGTGGCGAGGCGGACACGCACATATACACACACACAGCGGAATACGGCAATATGCTAAACCCGCGTAGCAAGTGGGTGAAGAGGCTACAAGGCTGTATTGCATCAATAAATTATGTGGCTGGCTGCTTTAGCCGAGCGGTGCGATGCATGGCTAAAAGATGTTCTGGGAGAATGAGCATGAAACATAAAATATGGGCAACCGGCAATAGCTATGAATATTTTTTGGCTAGTATGAATATGAATACAGCCCGCGCGTGTTACCCTGACCCTAACACCCCTCATCCCCCCCCTGCTCCCCCCCCCACCCCCGCCAGCCACCACATACTAGCATGCCACACACACACACACACACACACACACATATATATATATACACAGTCATCTCCCCTCTGAGGGCCTCCTCCTGCATATTTCAGCGAATTCAGCTTTTTTTTATCGACTTCTCTCTATTGATTTTTGCCGCCGCTTCCGTGTTTGACGTTTTTTTGCAGCGTGAAACGGGCGGGACAATGTAAACTGTTTTCTTCCCGGTTTTTTTCTTCTTTTTTTTTTATCGACGGGGATTGCGGGGAGCCGCGCGTGGGGGGGGGGGGGGGGGGGCGATCCGGCGGATTATCGTTTATCGGAGGAATAAAACATACTTTGCTTTAGAGAGGACTGTGTTCATCTCAGCCTTTTTTTTATTTTTTATTTATTTTATTTTTTTTAAAAGCGCATGAGAAACTTTGACAATGGAGCTTGAGATGGGAGGCGTACTGTAAAAGGTCGCGGAAAGCGATGAGGCCCCAGTTACCTTAGAAACAGCAAAATCAGGAAGCTAATTTCTCTTATTGACTCTTATGACTGTCCCAGGCAATATTTCTCTCTAATTGACAAGATGTTGTGTCGCATTATTGTCAGTGACGCATGCAGGGGCTCAAAATAACTTGTGCGTGGACTGAAACATATTTTGCATTTCTGGAGCTGTCACTGCCACGAAAGTGAACTTAGAAGAAAGTGAACTTAGAAGAAGTTGTCATAGCGAGCTAAGGAGCAGCAAAGCACAGAAGTTTGTTGTTTTTCACAGTCACAAGAAAGAAGTTAGACCTTTACATAAACCACAAACCTCGCCCCGGCCTTAAGGAGCTGCGGGAGTGTATCTAAGTTCCCAAGGTCCTATGTTCCCAGGGTCCTATGTTCCCAAGGTCTTATGTTCCCAGGGTCCTATGTTCCCAGGGTCCTATGTTCCCAGGGTCCTATGTTCCCAGGGTCCTAAGTTCCCAAGGTCCTATGTTCCCAAGGTCTTATGTTCCCAAAACAGCTATGTTCCCAGGGTCCTAAGTTCCCAGAGTCCTATGTTCCCAGGGTCCTATGTTCCCCAGTTCAATATTCTGTGAACACACATTAACCCTCCTATTGTGTTTGGGTCAAATTTGACCTGTTTCAAGTTAAAATATTTCATAAATATTATCCTTTTTTTTTTATTGGAACAAGGCTTCAAAACAGCTATATAAACACAACAAAACCAATGGTTATCATTTTATTTGATTTCGAAGGTCTCTAACCCTAACCCTAACCCTAACCCTAAAACTGGGGAACATAGGACCCTGGGAACATAGGACCCTTTAGGACTCATTATTATGGCTTTCAATGGAGAGTTTTAGTGTCCCATGATGGTCTAAATGCTTCAGAGGCTTTTCAGAGCCACAAAATGCCCTTCCTTCATTGCTTGGTCCAGTCTGGTTTCCACTCCAGTTAGGCTGAAAACCAGTTAATGCAATGAATGAAAACAAGTTGGAAAATACATTCTGCTATTTTCCCTGATATTCCCTGACTGAATTCCCTGAGAATTTATCAGATTCCCTGACTTGTCCCTGGGACATCTGGAAGACTACTCTCGAAATTCCAGAAATTCCATGACTAGTGGGAACCTTCTTGAGTGTCCATGATGGTCTGAATGCTGATTCAGAGGCATTTCCACCCTGACAAGAATAAAATTATGGGGGAAACATTGAATCCTTGCGATTTGGGGATTTTCTGGCATGAAAATAGTCTGATTTAAAGATTAAATATCAGCGCAAAATATTGGTTATCGACAGTATCTTCGGTATCGGCCTTCGAAAATCCATTTTGGTTGAACCGTAGTTAATAATTGTGTGTCTGTGTTCAGCCTCCCGTCACAAAAAAAAAACAAGCAAATGCTGTTCTTTTCATTCTCCGACTCTCCGACACAGGAATACCAAGCACAAGCCCCATTTTTGTCTCCGAGCATAAATAAGTCACTGGATTCAATAAATAAAAAAAAACTGTAATAAAGGCTTAATGGCACTCCCGTAATGCCGAGCGTGTGGAACGTGTGCGAGTGTGTTAATGCAGAAAAAGCAACAAGCCGGCGATTATTATCTTTGTCAATAGTCAGCGCCGCAGCACAAAGGCCGCTTAATAAATTATTGTTTTTCTTCAAGGCTCCGCCGCTCCAAGAAGAAGACAATGCAATTCTTCAATTAAATATTTTGCGAATCCTACAGTATTTTCACGGCTGCTTTTTTTTTTTTTTTTTAAATGGGAGTATTCTGCTGACTTTATTATCGGTCTGAAAGGCACTTTGAGGCTCACGGCCGTCTTATATGGAGCGAAAAACATCTATCCAAAAAAAAAAAAAAAAAGGGTCGGAGGGGCCGGGATATTCTCCGGTGCATTCCGACACCCCTGAGCCCCGCAGCCTGCTGGATGGGAAGAGATTTCACTGGATGGGTGGGGGGTGGGGGGTGGTGCAGGTGCTGAGGAGGGAGAGAGGGAGGAGAAAAGGGAGAAAAAGAGGAATGCCATCGGGAGCTGTAGAAAAGAGAAAAAGTATTCCAGTCATGCTTTCTCATTCCTTCTGATTTTTTTTATCATCTGTTCAATGGTTAGGCCAATTGGTAACACTTTACAATAAGGGTACATTAATTAAGGGTTAGTTAATGCTTAATAGTCATCTTTGTAAACTATTAAATAATGTATAAATTAATACCTTAGTTAACATGAACACCATTAGTAAATTACACATTAGTTAACTGATAATTAAGGGTTAGTTAATGCTTAATAAGCATTAACTAACCCTTATTAAGCATTAACTAACCCTTAATTAATGTACCCTTATTGTAAAGTGTTACCGGCCAATTTATCAGTTTGCTGGACGTATCGAGCCAATATTGGCCTTTTATTAAAAATCAGGTATCATCTAGTCCCAAAGACTTCTATACAAAACAAACTACCTTCATTTTTGTGTGCGGTTTCCAAACGGCTGCTCCATGGCTCAAACGCATTTTGTAATATTTTAAAGAAAAAGAGCAGGCGAGAGAAAGCACACGTCACAGCATGCACCAATCAAAGCCTCAGTTCACTAACAAAGGCCACGCCACTATGAGACGTATTCGGACGGTTTGTTGAGGGAAAGAGGGGTCGAGAATGGAGGGATGAAACAAGGGTGGAGGGTGGAGGGATGAATTAGGGGTCGATGGTCGGCTGTCATTTCTTTCAGTTTTTGATGGTTCATCTAGTCATCAAGACACATTTTTAGCAGCAGAGCACGGCCTTTTCTAGTTGTTTTTAAAGGAATAGTTCACCCAAAAATGAAAATTCTGTCATCATCTCCTCCCCCTCATGCCAGTTGAAACACAGGTGAAGTTTGTCCATATAACACACAGGGAGGCTGCCAGCACAACTCCATAGCAGCCTTCTCCAAAACAACTGAAGTCAGTGGGGAGTTACAAAACAAAAACAGCCTAACAATCACACTGTGAATAGAAAGACCTATACACCATTATTTGTTGCAAATCAATCAGCTGTAAGATTTGCACTAAATGATGGTGTAAATATACTGTAGGTCTTTTTGGAACTCTGAAGAACTGGTCCCCACTGACTTCAGTTGTTTTGGAGAAGGCTGCTATGGAGTTGTGCTGGCAACCTCCCTGTGTGTTATATGGACAAACTTCACCTGTGTTTCAACTGGCATGAGGGGGGAGGAGATGATGACAGGATTTTCATTTTTGGGTGAACTATTCCTTTAACGTGAGTGAAGCTTTTTTTGCGGGCTTCTGCCATGCCACACAACGCCTGGGTACCACCATCCAAAATAGCCTACAAATCGTTTTTATCGTATTTAGCGTACTTCTCTTCCTTTTTTTTCTTAATACATATCAGTTCCTGGGATTTCCCGCCAGTGGTCATGCCCCGTCCACCTTATCTCTTCTGGACAAAATAATAAAATAAGGCAACCTCAGCGTCATCTCGCCATCAAAGGCTTCTGGGTCTCTCAGATTATTGCAAATGTAACCGTGTGGATTGTAATCTGGACAGAATTGCTCTCTCTCTTCCTCTCTCTCTCTCTCTCTCTCTCTCTCTCTCTGTGTGTGTGGTGAGGATCAAGCCAGCGTGGGGCCGAGCGAACACAAACTACACACAACCACATCACAGCCTATCATCTTTAAAGAGTGTGTTCCTATATGTGTATATGTGGTGTGCATGTATGACTATGCGTGCATAATGAAATGCAGAATGCATGTATGTATGAGTGTGACTTGGTGTTTCTTGCCATGCTGAGTGTGTGTAAATAGAGTGTGTGTGTGTGTGTGTGTGTGTGTGTGTTCTCCTGGTGTGTGTGCATGTGTGTATGTGCTGCCATGCGGTGCGTACTGTATGTGTGTGACTTGGTGTTGCAATGCTCTATGTGTGTGCATTACATTGTGTGTGAGGTCTGATGTGTTTGTGTGTGTGAGTTCTCCTGGTGTGTGTGTGTGTGTGTGTGTGTGTGTGTGTGTATGGAGAAGATGGGCTGTAATGAGCGTTGTGAGGGCCTCCTCCAGGCAGATGCATCAAAATGCAAATGGAAGAGGCAGCCATTTTCAGTCCAAGACTCAACACTCTGATCTGGAGAGGTGTTACCGCCTGCCCCACACACACACACACACACACACACACACACCTGAAACTCATTCTAACACACACCCTAACCCTGCGTTCACACTGCAAGCAAACAAAACCGATGGGTGGCTCTAGTCTGACCGATGTATTTTTTGCTTGCCTTTCATAATGTTGCATCACGAGGAGTCGACATAGCCAGCAAGCACTAATTAGGTAGCATTAATTGAAAATAAACAGAAGGAAATCAATGAAATTACTTCAAAGCTTACCATCGACCCCAAAGAAGGATGCAACCATCTAAGCATCGTTTTTGAGATGTTTATTCCCATAGTCTTTCAAATAGAAGTTATACTGAACTTTGAACTATCAACTATTATCAACTATCATCAACTATTATCAACTATTATCGCACTTATGCACTGCTGCACTTCTTTTAAAATGTTGTATTTTACTTGATTTTATGCATTCTATGTACTCTATTTTTTTTAACTTTATTTTTTTTATTATTATTATTATTCAGTGGGTTTTATTTTCCATCTTATGTTATGCATTCCTCATTTTTATCTTATTTTTACTATTATTATCAAGTGGGTTTTATTCTCCATCTTATTTTACATTAATTATGACATTCTATCCTTGTTTTTATGCTCATTCTATGTTTATTTTCATGTGAAGATGCATTCTATGTATTCTATTCTCATCTTTATCTTATTTTCACTCACAGACCGCCAGCAGCCAATGAGAGCTGAGTTTACAGCGAGGTGAGTGACGACATCATTGCATATGATCTTGCCCATGCAATGCAAAAAAAAAGACGAGAGGACAGAGAGTTCAGCATGCATCGACCCATTAATTCACAGCCTGTGTGTTTGCCTGTGTGTGTGTGTGTGTGTGTGTGTTAAAGAGTGTGTGTTAAAGTCATTTGTGATCAATACATGTGTCAAGGGAAAAGGGTAAAGACCAAGATGAGGAATGACGGACATCATTTGGTACAGTGTCTCTCTGTTTCTCACTCTGTCAAATCTCTTGAGTGTATCGGGTCAAGTAACCCTCCCCAGCACACACACACACACACACACACACACACACACACACACACATACACACACACCTCTGGAAATAAAAAAAATAATAATAAAAAAAAAAGACAGCTACAGCATCCATATTTTCCAACCTCTATGCACAGTACATCTCCAACTGGACTGATCAAAAGCCCGGTCTGCCTGCCAGTCTGTCTCGCTGGCTTTAAAGCGACCGGGCTGAAAAAAAAAAAAGAACATAATAAGAAAGACTCAATTGTGGAGGCAAAGAAAGAGAGAGAGGGGGAAAAAAAACAAACAATCCGAAGCAGGACATGAAATATGCATGTCAAAGGAAGAACGTTCTCCCCGCTGAAATGTCAGACTTTATACATAGCCCCGCTTCAAAACACAGAGCTTGACATTTGTGTCTGTTTGGCTTTGGCAGGAGACTGGTAAATACATGTATGGGGAGGTTGTGGTTGTGTGTGTGTGTGTGTGTGTGTGTGTGTGTGTGTGTGGCATTAAAAGTCTGTCAGATCTGTCTTTAAACAGGCTATGATGTAAATAAAGTAGGGTTTTAATGAACACACACACACACACACACATACACAACCACATACAGGAGATGAATATTCATTATTGTTTTCAGATGGGCTGTGTGTGTGTTCTGGTTAGGGTTTCATCGATGTGGGTGTTTGAGGGATGATGCTGCTATTTTTTGGATTGAAGCTGCCGAAAGCTGATATTCTTCTATCTTTAATAAAAACCTATGTAGAAAGTGTTGCAGTGGGTAATCAAAGGTACCCTTTGGTGAGGGGATGAAACAGTCATAGCAATCCAACAGACCCTAACCCTTAGAAAAAGATTAAGAAGCCTTTATAGAACACAATAAAAACTCTAACCAACAAGTTTCGGCCAATGTACGGTGGCCATCTTAGGACATCCTCTGTCAGATTTAGCTGAACTTGCATCAGGTTTAGTTGTACTCAAACTTAGATGAAGTTGTAGGCTACCAGGTTTAGCCGTACTTTGTCAAACTTAGACGGAGCTGTACCAGGTTTAGCCATACTTTATCAAACTTAGACGGAGCTGTACCAGGTTTAGCCATACTTTGTCAAACTTAAGACGGAGTTGTACCAGGTTTAGCCGTACTTTGTCAAACTTAGACGGAGTTGTACCAGGTTTAGCCGTACTTTGTCAAACTTAGACGGAGTTGTACCAGGTTTAGCCGTACTTTGTCAAACTTAGACGGAGTTGTACCAGGTTTAGCCTTACTTTGTCAAACTTACCTGATACAACTCTAATTTTGACTAAGTATGGCTAAATCTAGCTACATCTGACAAAGTACATCTATGAATGACAAAGACGAGAGCTGAAGAGAATTTGGCTGAGGTCACGTCAAGGCTCGTGTTCACAGACAGCAAAACAATGTCAGAATCTTACTGTGAATTTGCTCTTACACAGATGAATAAATTTGCGTCTGGTTACTTCAAATGAAAAGGCACTTTTGGAACATCAGTGGGAGTAAAGACTCTCTTTGCATTCTCTTTGCCTGATGAAGGCCAGTAGGCCAAACCATTGTTGAGAGTTTTTATTGTTCTGTTATGAAGTAGCCATTTCTTCTTTTCTAAGAAGAGCTTGACTCGACTCATTCAAAATCTTTAATTTAACCACTTTCATGCCAAAGAAAATCTCCAAAGTTACAAGGTTCCAGTGATCCAGAATATTATTATTGTGAGGGTGGAAACATTTCTGAAACGGTATTTATCATGGGACGCTAAAACTCTCCACTGAAACCCAGGATTATAAAATTATTTTCTAGGTTAGCAGCTCCTTAAAGCTGCATAAGCCAAAGGCCTGTGTGTGTGTGAGTGAGAGGTAATTGTTTGAATTTTGAGGAGAAAATCCTGTGCAGGTGACCTCAGTAAACTAAATGTCTTTTTCTGCTGGGGTCAACATGATCTCATGGACAGTTATGAAATGAGCATAAACTCTGAAACGCAGATTTACGTGCTGTGGACACAAATTATGTGAAAATTACGTTCCTCCACCATGAACCATGGAAGGTTTAGGCAACTAAAACAACTTGGTCAAGGTTAGGGAAAGGTCATCATGCTTTGGTCATGGTTAAAAACTTTTGCTAAAAATTTAAATTTGACTCTCAGTAGACATTTCCTTTGTACAAGCTGGGAAGTCAATGCTGGGAAGGGAATTAACTTCAATGTGACTTCTACCTCCTGTTTATAGTCATACCTCCTTCACACAACTGGAAACAAAAAATGTAACACTTTACATGCCACCAACGTAATTTGGTGTTAACATTTGGTGTTCATGTTACATAAATTATTTGTGTGAGATCAGGTTGGCTGGGGTGGAGGTGAAGAGGTTCAACCATCGTTGGTGAATCCAGCTTTTTCTGGATGGAGCGCTCACCCACTACTGTTTAGGAGACACTTTTGATCATTTCAATTAGTCACTTTCTATGTGTAGACACCAGAATTTAATTTGGGCAAACAGGGTGAATCTACAGCGTCTGAATTAAATTAGAGGTGATGGGACGCTCTTCTCTGTTGCAGCCCTACTTGCGGACTTAGGTGGATAACCCGACAGCTGGATTTTTATATAAAACTCTTGCCTCGAGCGGATTTAAGGCAGGGTTCATTGCAGGTTTTACAGACTGTTGAGTAAAATCCTCCAATACCAGACTGGAATGGTCAGACATCTGATATAGAAATAATAATAAAAGCATATTCACTAGATATGGTCAGGGAGGAACCTCCAGGATGACATCGACTCAATCCGATTTTACCTAAAAGGCAAATATTGGCAAAGCTATATATCGGTCAAAGCTTAGTTCTGGTATCCAGGTACTGGAACCCTCTGGCATTTGTCAGCAGTGCTGCCCTGCTGCAGAAATGACACCAAGCAGGTTTTGCTTACATAAAATACTGCTGCAATAGTTTCTTCATCAATATTTAATGTCCGCTGTCTTACTGCTAGGACCATTCCCTCCTCCCCCTGCCCTGCTGCTAGGATAGGGGACGAGGAGAGCGGGAAGAAAGTTAAGAACAACGGCAAGCGAGGAAGAGGAGATGGGTAATTAAAAACAAACAGTAGAAGAAACTAAAACGGTGAGAAAAGAGAGAGAGAGAGAGAGCGAAAAGGGAAAGAAAGCAAGCAGAGGAAAAGTGAAAAACAAAGGAAGCGAGAGAAGCTGAGGGAGGAGGGAAAAAAAGGGAAGCAGTCGCTAGTTTCTCCAGGACCCGGCAGCCGACCCCAGTCTGCCGGCCTCACACCGGCACCGCTGTCATAGAAAACTCATAAATAGCATTAAGAATGCATCAGAGCAGCGGTAGCCCAGCTCCTACAGTGAACCGGGGATGAGAGTTATGTCGAGGAAAAGAATGGAGCACGTCTATGAATTATTGACACTCTGCTGTATCAAAAGCAGCAGGAGGATAATATTTTTGTTGTTCGGCGAAAGCAAAAGCTGGCTGGCCAGGCTGGAGACTGCCAGGCAAAACTGTCTGGCTTTGTTTCTCCATATGAAAATGCATCGAATCTCAGAGGAAAACACAACTTTTGTTCGATTTTTTTTGTGCCAATATGAGACTTTGTGAATTGTGTACCTATCTCGAGTATGATATATTTTTTTGGACGTGCAGTTTTGAAGAGCAGATTCATAGGATGGAAGAATTTCCATCTGGAACTGTGCTGCAAAATACCTTTTTTTGTAAATCATGTGATTGATATCATTATTGGCATACAATGGCAGCTACAGGAATCCTTGATATGTGCCTACGATTGAATCAGAACTCCACAAAAAGTCCCAGAAGACGCTATTATCTGAAATTCACCTGAGTGATTTTTTCTGATGAGTCTTGATGTCACTGTGTTCTTGTCATCGACTGAGCAGTCGATGGCTTTTCCTTTTACACCAGCCTCATAAAGCGCCTCTCTTTCACCGCCGCGCGTCAATACCCCATGGCAACCGAAATGGCTTTGTTTCAGTCGCCGCCGCATCCGTCAACAAGACTGAGACAGAGTGGAACCCAAAAAAAAACGCTTCAGCAGACAAATAAGCACCATTTTCAGATCCTGGCTGGGAGGTTTTCAGATTCCGACCACTGGGTCTGATGGCATTCTTCTCTTTAGTGTCTGTAATTACCCCAAGGAAGTGCTTGACAAAGCACAACAAACAACCCCAACTCAGTTCTGTTTCTTTAGTCTTTGCTAATTGTCTGGTCGGAGTCATTCTTATGTTCCCAGGGTCTTATCTTCCTGGGGCCTATGTTCCCCAGATTTATATGGCACATAATGGGAACATGACAAAGGGTCCTATGTTCCCAGGGTCCTATGTTCTCCAGTTCTAGGGGTTAGGGTTACGGTTAGGGTTAGGGTTAGAGACCTTCAAAATCAAATAAAATTAGAACCATTGGTTTTGCTGTGTTTATATAGCTGTTTTGAAGTCTTGTTCCAATAAAAAAAAAACTGGATAATATTTATGAAATATTTTAACTTGAAACGGGGCAAATTTGACCCGAACACAATAGGAGGGTTAATGTGTGTTAGCAGAATATTGAACTGGGGAACATAGGACCCTGGGAACATAGATACGGTCCCATCCAGTCAAAGTTGGTTGATGGTAATCCAGTCTTCATGGAGAGCTGATAGTATCACAGCGTGTTTCATTGACGTGAGGAACCTCCTGGCTCCATCTAGGCCAAGGATCTTCATTGCATTCTGTACGTTTAAAATATCTGAGGATGGAGGCGCTGATCTGACACTTGTTTGCTGTATAAGTCATAAGTCACACATGCAGCCTGTTCCATAAATGGCAAAGGATGGCAAGGAGCTGGCAAATGAGTTCCACCAATTTCCCTGCTCAAGACGTTGTAACGTTACTGGTAAAGTTCCGTATCGAAAGCGTGCGCGAACGATGGCAGAACATTAACGGTACGAGCACGCACAACTTTAGGACGCTCTATTGTCCAACTGTAGGAGGGAAATACAAACCAGTATACCACCGTTTTTTTGACGAAAATGTCGAATTGGATGTGGAAGTAAGAGAGATCTTCGGGCGGACAAAGAGATTAGACGAAGAGGTTGAACATAGTTTCCGAGAAATGACAACAGTGGAATTTAACAGTATTGTCAGAGTGGTAAGACTGTTTTATTACGGGATTCATGAGTGAAAGGCGCTATAGTACAAATTCCCTGCAAGTATTTGACGGACAGCAACATGCAGAATGTGGCACAACATTTTCACAATATGACATTATAGCATAGTAAAAATTCATATTCAAGCAGTCTTGGAAACAGTTTTGAACCGATATCAGAAAGATATTTAGGTCCCGATTTCACAAGAAGCTGCAGGTAGCAGCTATGGACGACTCCAGACGTCTCAGCTTTCATTTTGCCTCTATTTACACAGGTTTTCAACATCGGTGCAGGCTGTCATAACATCTATTCAACGTCAAAAAATGTTTGCCGGGTTGTTTGTTTGTTGCTTGGTTTTATCAGTGCTGATGGATTTATTTTGCGTTAATGGAAAAAGTGAAAAATGATTTAGCAAAACCATCGCACAGCCGGCCTCCCCCAGCAGCTCTCCATACTGTCACACCAACAACTGTGAGTGAAGCACTTTTGCGGACAACTGTGCTTATGTAGCAACGGAGGAAAAGTGACTTGCAGAATAACAAAGTCCTGGCTCTGGGCCATGCCGTGTTCCAGCCCACTGGCTGTAAAATCCAGGTCTCTGTCACTGGACTTCGAGCTCTTCTTCCTCGACTCTCAACTCGCTCAAACAGTCCATTTGTTCACGAGAAATGCAGAACAAACACGGCCGTCGCAGACTCGTCCGACTTTGTTCTGCCTGGCAAACCAGGTCGTCGCAATGACTGGAGCAGGTTGTCTCCTTCACTTTCTCCCATTTCACCCCAGCGAGCGAGCGAGAGAGAGAGAGAGAGAGCGAGAGAGAGAGAGAGAGAGAGAGAGAGAGAGATTAGAGCCACTTTTAGACCAAATCTGCTCCATCTGTCAGTGCTATTAGAGACACTGACCAGCATCACTGCCTCAGAGGATCATGGTGAAACTGCAGAGCATTCACACACACACACACACACACACACACACGCACACACTGTCATTGCCCAACAGCACCATCCCTCCCACCCCCCTACCCCCCCCCACCCTCGCCACCAATCTGGCTCCCCGGGCCCTCGGGGAGCTTTGCGGTGGCGGTGGCGGTTTGCTTCGGCGCCGGTAGCTGGTCGCTGGTGGCTGGTGGCGGTACCGGCGATTCAGATGACACTCACCAGACACGCCGCCATATGTGGTGCGCTTGGCGTGGCCGACGCCCGGCCAGGGTGTACCGTCTGCCTTTCGGTCCCATCAGGCTCGACACGGTGTTTCGCCGCCATCGCGCCATCTGCACCACCTGTGGAGAGAGAGGGGGGAGTTTTGCCGTTAGGGGAGAAAAAAAATACAGAGAATAGTGGGCGAGTGTAGGCCGGTGGTGAGGAACAATGATGGGCTTTAGTAAACGGGGTTTGGCTTTGGGACAGGCAAGTACCATAATTATAAGGATATGTACCGATACCACTTTATTCACTTTCTATAGCATTTCTATCTACTAAAATGTACTGTAAGCAGGGATGTAGTGGGGGGGAAACCCATTATAATGCATTGTACCCACATTTTTATTTGGGGAGTAGAGTTTTCCACCTTTTTAGGCTTACATAAATCTTCATGACTTAAATTCATTGTATGTATCATAGTGGTATGGCTATGAAATAGTATTAATACAATTATGTAAGAAAAATGCATTTCTAAAAGAATAATTAATTTTTGATTCTATTGGTGGTTGTTTGACTCATGATGATCACTGACTGGAGGTCACAGTTTGCCCTCCTTTTTTATTTACAGCTACATCACTAACTGTAATTATTGGTCAATAACACTGTATTATTGACCAGTAATTACAGATGCTATCCATTATCCCTGCTGAAAAATATAAACATACACCACAGTTTGGTGTCACTGGACAAAAATGATCGACATATGATACTTTCTCCATTAGAGAGATCTACATACCATCATTCTATATTGGACAATGGCAGTTGTTTTGGTTTGATTTGTAACATGTTACACATGAATCTTAGGATCAGATTTTAGAATTGGGGGAATTCTTTGATAGCAATAAAGCTGAGGACTCAAATGAGAAATATATGATGGGATCCAGGCTCATATTATTCTTGTCATTTGGGGACTCACACTGACCTGATACTGGCCTGATAACCAACACAAATATCCGTATAATTGCATCTCCAGATCCACAGACAAAGTTTGGCAGTTTATTTCAGTTCAGTTCAGCTACTTCAGTCACTGTACCAAAGAATTGATGAGCACAGATCTGGACAAGAAAATGCCACTGAAAACATTTAGCTGTTAGCTAAGGAAAATTAATTGGCACATGACTGGGCATAAGGGGCAGAGGGGCTGGCATGGAAGAAAGCCATACCGTTTAACTGTTAGCAACGGGGGGTATTTAACTGGCACCAAACTGGGCACCAGACCGGGCCCAGGACTGGGCATGGGGACAGGGGGAGGAAAGCGAGCCAGAGGCTGTACGGTTCCATGGAGTACTGCAGGGTGCCTGTTTAGGTGCCTGTCAGTTCTGGTGGAGCTGCCAAGTAATGCTGTTACAGCCCAATGGCTGCATCTGTCCCTTTGTAGGAATGACTCAAACCAAAAGTAGCATATAAATGCAGGACAAACACTGCAGAAATTTAACTACTCGCCATATTGTAAGGATACAATTGATCTATAGAGAGAAGAAAGAGGTGTGTGCTATGTGAGTGCATGCATCTATGTCTGAGCACACTTGACTTTGTGTGTGTGTGTGTATGACTTTGTGTGTGTGTGTGTGTATGAGTGTAAAGAAGTGTGTGTATTAGTGTGTGTTGTGCAGTACCATCATATGCTGCCTTGGCTATGCCCACTATGTTAGTGACGTTAAGGGTCAGCTTGGCTAACAAGGGGATGTTGACAGCCTGGCGGACCCAGTGACAGATGTTCCACACCAACTCTGGGTCCTGGGACAGAGCGAGACAGAGAGGAATACAAACAATAATAATTCAATGGACATTGTGATGGTAAAACTCACCAATACAGTTGAAATACTGGGCAGTTTGCTCAAACTTAACAATCGTTACATGGGAATGAATTATAAGACTGTAGCTGCATGTAATGGTGGATTGGTTGCTTTTCCTCACAGTATCAGTAAAATCCACTGTATACAAAGGCAGGGAATTGCACTTGTACTAACAATTACAATGCCCTTCCCCTCAAAATTGCCTTATAGTTGCCGTCATTACCAATGCACACCAATGGCCAGGCATTACATGGACAAGTTCATGATATCAGTGAACTGGTTAGACAGAGATACACATGTCAGTACGTGCATGCATCACCAATCTGTGTACTGCTGTATGCATTGCCGAGTGATATCATGTCTTGACATTCTCTATCCCTCTACCCAACTCTACCTTTCTTTTCCATCCTCTGACACTCAAGTTAGGCCCATGTCTCTGCTTGCCTTGACATTTCCAGTTGGATACCTGCCCATCACCTAAAACTCAACCCCGACAAGACTGAGCGACTGTTCTGTTGGAAAATCCTGTGCCCTCTACAAGACCGCTCCATCACTATTGACAAGACAATGGTGATTCCTGCCCAGACTGCCTAGAATCTTGGTTTGATTCGAGACAACCAACTATCACGCAACGCCCACATTGCAGCCAAAAGCTGATCCTCTACACCAGTGGTTTTCAAACACATGCCATCGAGATTTCCATCATTGCCATCAGAGTTTCCATTCCAATCAAAGACTACACCAGTTGATTTCACTGGCACAACTTCAGCTAGAGAGAGGGAACTAATTGGTGACATCAGCTAGCATAGTGTTTGGTTGGAATGAAAACCTGCAGACTCTTGGGTCTCTTCTGGCACTAAAGCTCTACATCCATGGAATCAGATCCTTCCTCATCAGGATCTCAGCCCCACTCCTACTAGAGTATGTTTAGTCATCTCCCATCTGGATTACTGCAACTCCCTCCTAGCTGGCCTTCCAAAATATTCCATCCAGCCCCTACAACTCACCCAGAATGCTACAGACCATGGCCCAGCTCTACACTTCCATACCTCCAGGCCATGGTCCAGCCCTACACCTCCATACCTCCAGACCATGGTCCGGCCCTACACCTCCATAACTCCAGACCATGGTCCAGCTCTACACCTCCATATCTCCAGATCATGGTCCAGCCCTACACCTCCATACCTCCAGACCATGGTCCAGCCCTACACCTCTATACCTCCAGACCATGGTCCAGTCCTATACCTCCATACCTTCAGACCATGGTCCAGTCCTAAACCTCTATACCTCCAGACCATGGTCCAGTCCTACACCTCCATACCTCCAGACAATGGTCCAGCCCTATACTTCCATACCTCTAGACCATGGTCCAGCCCTACACCTCCATAACTCCAGACCTTGGTCCAACCCTACACCTCCATACCTCCAGAATAATGGTCCAGCTTTACACACCTTCCCTGTCCTGCTTGGTCATCTACCCACTCTTCTTCCTCCTAACTCCCCAATGGTGGAATGACATTTGACCTTCCCACTCCAGTCAGAACAGAAGTCACTCCCCATCTTCCATCATAGACTGAAAATTAATCTCTTAAAGTACTTCAAGTCACCCTCTTACACTGAGTTATATCTTTATCCCATATCTTCCTCTTCCACCTACTGTAATATGCTTGTCTTATGCTTTTCTAAGAAAAACATTTTTTTTATCTCTCCCTCAAAGTCTTATTTATTTCCCTTGCACTTCTCTTTTACTCTACAGAAATATTTAGTTACATATACTGTCTGGGCACTATGGCTCTACCTCTTACTATTGGTTGCTTGTAATATGGATCTAGGAATATAAGCATATTCTACTGTTGCACTCATTATAAGTTCCTCTGGAGCCTTAGCTAAATGCCCAAAATATAACTGTAACTTTCAAAAGACTCACTGTGCCAAATATGAATGTCAATTTGCAATGCATTGGTATTCTCTAGTAGCTAGAGACTGAAGTCTAAATGTATTTTAGCAGGTAAAATGAACAATTACCGTTTTACTTACTTCCGTCCTTTCATCCTTCCATCCCTTGTATCCCTCCTTCCGTTTCTCCCCTCCTTTACTCCCTTCCTACATCTATTCACAAATTCAAATGTATCACAAATGTGGATAAAAAGCAGCATGTCATGAAATAGGAAATAGACATAATGCACTAAAGCTGGTACAGATACATTAGGTAGCCAAAATATTCCCTTTCATCTTCAACTCCCATCTCTATACTCAGCTTGTGTAAAAAAAAAAAATGCATTTGGAGATTGAGAGTGAGAGGTAACCCCATGTTATTTTAATACGGTATATTGGAGCTCATATGCAAGCCCATGATAAATAATTAGCACTTATTTGCTAAAACAGTTTGTCAGCTAGGATCGCATTAGGGAGAAATAATGGTTTTGTTCACCCCCCTCACCCCCGCGCTTTTATTTCAGCATCATCTCTTGAATAGCGACAACTGGGCCAGCATGAAATGACACAAAAATGTTGACCCTTTTAACAGGATGCAGCTTTTTCACACATTAAAATCAGACTTTTAACCAAAGTGACTCAAACTACTATGGTGTTTTAAAGCTGCACTATGCAAAATTTGTATGTCAAAATGCAGCTGTGTTATCGGTCTAAATCACAAAGTGGGGCTTCAGCAGAGCAGAGCGTCCCATCGCCACTCATTGAGATGCCGTAGATTCACTCTATTTATCCAAATTAAACTTGTGTCATTATGATCACTGGTGGGAAATCACACAGGAAGTGCTGAATTAAAGGTCCCATATTGTGTAAAGCAGGATTTCCTTTGCCTCTTTGATTATAAAGCAGTTGGATGGTCTATCTAAACATGGTGAAAGTATCAAAACGCATGGTCGCCAACTAAATCCACACAATCCATATTAGAAAAGCGAGCTTCCGTGGACTTCCGTAACTTTGTGGCGTCACAAAGGTTCGCTCATTATCATTTTTGTAAGAAATAATAGACTAATAAAGTGTTTTTTTCAAAGCGGTTGAGCAGTTGTCATTGTTTATTTCCCGGAGAGTTTTCCCTACCTGTAGCTGCCGGGCCACGGCATCTCATGTTTCACTCTTGAAACGGTTAGCCAATCAGAACAGAGGGGTTGTTAATATTAATGAGCCTTAAAGACACAGCGACAGAAACAGTCTGTTCTTGGTAAGGCTCAGAGAGATGCTGGAAAATGAACGTGTAAAAATGGATTGAGAGTGTTTTTGGTACATGACACCACACACACAGCTTTGAATGGACCTCAAGACATAAAATAAAACACTTTAAAATTTAAGACTGAAATCCAAAAGTGTCTCCTGAACAAGGAGACACTTTTTGGAGTGAGCGCTCCATCCAGAGAAAGCTGGACTCACCAAGAATGGCTGAACCTCTTCACTTTCTCCACCCCACCACAGAAGACATTTTGTTTATTGACATTACAGGATTTCTGGGTAATGAAGTCCTTCAAACTTTCAAACTGTTACCGTTCGCTGCCATTTGCTGCCAAACTGTGAGGTTGCCTAGTGCAGCTTTAATAATGGAACGTTTTGGCTTAGAAAATACTGTCGATCATAGTCACAGAAATGGATAGGTACATGGATGTGACATGTCAAAGCATCTACATGTTGGCATGCACTTGGATAGATGAATGGATGGGCTGACAGATGAATGGCCAGGATCTAGAGTATATGCTTGTTGCTTTGATGTAAGCATGGATGGTGTGTATATTCCTTTCTGGCATCAAACAAACTGCCATGTCCATCATATTGGAGGGAGATGACACTGACTGTCAAATTTTTAATAAAAAGCAAAATATTGGCAAACCTATATCTGTCTAACTCCAGTGATCAATGGAGTGCGTTTTTTTTTGTCTGTGTGTGTGTGTGTCCTCTCTCTCTGTCTCTCTCTCCCTTTCAAAAAAGGGAATAGCTCCTTTTCATGGCTAAAGGTTAGCATTTGATTTTGAAAACCATTAGCAACATATTGATTTGTAAAAAATCAGAGGGGCCCTGAAAGAGGAATACATTTCCTCTTCTCTATCCAGATCAAAACACACCCAAAAGTAGCAAAAAGCAAGAAAAAATAACAGCAGCAATTTATTGAGTGAGATTTGAATGCCATCGCTTTTGTGTCAGAGGAATGCATGCAATGCTGGTGAGGTAGGGATTGGACAAAATTTGTGTATATAATGTATGTGTGTGTGGGTTTCAATGGATTTTTTTAGTATCCCATGGTCTAAATGCTGTTTCAGAGGCTTTTCCAGCTTTACAAGAATAAAATTCTGGGGTAAACCCTGAATATTTGTATTTTTTACACTGGGAATATCATGTTAAGTTTGAAGTTTGAACAGCAGAAGAGAAATTGATAATAAACAGCTAAAGCCTTGTCATGACATCTTCTCTGGGAAAGTTAAATTGCATTTTAAACAGAAGAATGCCTACTAGACTCATTCTTTTTAGAGAGTTTTAGACATATCCACCACTTTTTCAAAAAGAGTCCTTGGTTGAAAAAATATAACTTTTTGTTAAATTTGTACTATTCTATATTTTAGGTATGAAATAATGAACTTCAGGAAATTATTTTTTTTCCACCTTTCGAAAAGTGACACATACTCTTACAAAATGATCCGAAAGGATTCAAACAAATTCTTTTCAGGGATAGTGAGGATAACTTGAGTCTTTGGTTGACAAATGGGACATTTTTTACATTTTTTTACTTTCATATTTTAGACATTAACTTATAAAGAAAACAAACTTTTGCACACCTAAAAGTCTTGTGTCTTGAGTGACAGGTGCGTAGGCCAGAAACCAAAAAGGTAGATACTGAGAAAGAAAAATAGTCCCGCACACTGTCTATACTTGCATAATACTTTATTACAACGTTTCTTTCTTATGCCTAAGCCATTTAGTATTTGTATTTGTTATTGAACCTTTTGCATTTGTGGTAGTAGTCTAATCTCTTTAGCACTGTACTGTGATGGCTACTGATAAAATAATCCTTATGCCTTTTTTATGTAGATTATTGGGTAACGCTTTATTTTCTGGGTCCACAATTTCCTAATAATTTCTTAGAAAGGAACTGTTAATTTCTTCTGAAGTTTCCTGGAAAGAACCATGAAATGATGTAGTAGTTGTAAGCAGATGTCAGCAGTCTGGTGGAGTCAATAAGATACTGTCAATTTATAAAATAAATTCCTGGAAAGAACTGCAAAACTGTAAACTATTTATTGGAAAAATAATAGGCAGAGGCCAATTATCAGAAGTCATTATTCATATAATTATATAATATAGTTATTTGTTGAATTCTTAATTAATTTTAGTTAATTTCAAATTTTCTATATAACTGCTACATAATTTCATGATTCTGTCTTGGAAATTGGAGGAAATTACCAACTACCATTGAACTCTTTCTCTATTTTCCCTATAATTAGTTCATAACTTCATGGTTCTTTACAGGAAACTTCCTAAGAATTAACAGTTCCTTTCTAGGAAATTATTAGGAAATTGTGGATCCAGAAAATAAAGTGTTACCGATTATTGTTATGAATATAGCCTACTACCTTTCGGTGCACCTGTTGGGCCATGTGACCTAGATTGAGGATGGCCTACAGGTGTCTCTTTTGGAATTACCTCTCCTTATTGGTCTGTACTTCTTTACCCTGTTATTCTGTGATGTTTTGTGGTTGTCTCATGTTTGCCTGATGAAGGTCCTATGACTGAGATGTCACAATAAAGCAAAAAGTGCATGAAACATGAAAGTGTAGACAGTGTGCAGGCCATTTCTTACTCAGATATTAAATGATAAAATTCCTACAATATTTTTTCCAAATAGTGTTCTGTCAATGAACTCTTCACTTTGAATCAGAGGTGGGAGTCGAGTCAGACTCAGATTTAATTGCTTGAGACTTGACTTGATACATGAAGAGAAGACTTGAGACTTGACTTGTTCTGGTGACTTGGGACTTGACTTATACTCTGATGACTTGAAAAGGTTTCTAAAGTCTTGACTTGAGATCTTGTGTTTGTGTAAATGACTTAGATTGAAAGTGATGAGATTTGTTCCAACAGACAACTGAATCTACATTTAGACTTGGGACTTGACTTGAGACTTGAACCTCAAGACTTGAGACTGACTTGGGTCTCGAGCAAAGTTGACTTGGTCACACATCTGCTTTGAATTCATCTGGACATTGAACAGTCAGTACTGATTTGTTTCAGTATTGGCCTTCAAAGATCCACATCGGTCGAAAACTACTGCAGATTTGAAGGGAAATGATGTTCCAGTAGTTAAAGAGGCTGTTTTTCCTAGATGAATGTACAACATGAGAGGGTGTACTTGTGTACAGTAAGAGATACTTATCTTGTACCATTAGTTCAAGACTAATGTGGTGACAAATGTGGTGCTGGAATATGCAATTAAGAGTATTTTTCATAAAGGAGGGTCTCTCTGACAGCAGAACGCTTCTAGCTTAAGTGGCAAAGGGATTAGTGTAAATTACAGTGATTACAGTAAACCATAATGCTACAATATCTTTTCCAATGGTTTTGGGATGGCAAAATTGCTATTAATTGTGTTTCAAGATGGACCTGATGGATTGAATGTTTCTTTTTTTTAATGAGATGAAGCAGTGAAGTGATATTATGTGATATGCTCATGTTTCTGGTTTTTTTGTGTGTTTTGAAAGGCCAAGCTGAAGCCAACATGGAGAAGAAAGAGGAGAAACTGAAGCTGAGGAGGTGAAGAGAGAGGAGAAACTAAAGCCGAGGAGGAGAGCAAGAGGAGGAACTGAAACCGAGAAGGAGAAGAAGGGAGAAACTGAAGTCAAGGAGGAGAGACAAGAAATGTAAGATGAGGAGGAGGCTTGAGAGAGAAGAAAATGAAGCCAATGAGGAGAAGGAGAGAGGAGAAACTGAAGCCGAGGAGGAGGAAAGAGGAAAAACTGAAGCGGAGGAGGAGAAACTGAAGATGAGGAAGACGAGGGGAGAAGAGAAATTGAGGCCGAGGAGGGAAGAGAAGCTGCAGCTGAGGAGAAAGAGGAGAAACTGAAGTTGAGGAGGAAGAGGAACTGAAGCAGAGGAGGAGAAGAAAGTCAAGAAGGAGAAAGAGAGGAGAACCTTGAAGCCAAGGAGAAGGAGAACGAGGAGGAGGAGAGACTAAGCCAAGGAGAAGGAAGAGAAACTGAAGCCAAGGAGAAAGAGGAGGAGAAACTGAAGCCAAGAAGAAGAAGGAAGAGGAGAAATTGAAGCCAAGGAGAAAGAGGAGGAGAAACTGAAGCCGAGGAGCAGGAGGAGGAGAAACTGAAGCCAAGGAGAAAGGGGAGGAGGATAACCTTCAAGCCAAGGAAGAGGAGACACTGAGGCCAAGGAGAAGGAGGAGGATGAGAAGAAACTGAAGCCAAGGAGAAAGAGAGGGGAACCTTGAAGCCAATGAGGAGAAACTGAAGCCGAGCGGAAAGAGGTGGAGGAGGAAGAGCAGGAGAAACTGGAGCCAAGGAGGAGAAAAAGAGAAGAACCTTGAAGCCAAGGAAGAGGAGAAACTGAAGCCAAGTAGAAAGACGAGGAGGAGGAGAAGAACCTGAAGCCAAGAAGGAGAAAGAGAGGGGAACCTTGAAGCCAATGAGAAGAAACTGAAGCAGAGGGGAAAGAGGTGGAGGAGGAAGAGGAGGAGAAACTTGAAGCCAAGGAGGAGAAAAAGAGAGGAGCCTTGAAGCCAAGGAAGAGGACAAACTGAAGCCAAGGAGAAAGACGAGGAGGAGGAGAAGAAACGGAAGCCAAGAAGGAGAAAGAGAGAACATTGAAGCCAAGGAGGTGGAGAAACTGAAGCCAAGGAGAAAGAGGAGGAGAAACTGTAGCCAAGGAGGAGAAAGAGAGGAGAACCTTGAAGCCAAGGAGGAGAAACTGAAGCCAAGGAGAAAAGGGAGGAGGAGAAACTTGAAGCCAAGGAGGAGAAACTGAAGCAAAGGAGAAAGAGGAGGAGGAGAAACTTGAAGCCAATGAGGAAAAACTGAAACCAAAGAGAAGGAGGAGGAGGAGGAGAAACCGAAGCCGAGTTGTAGGAGGAGGAGTCCCGGGCTTCACCAGCCCCACCACCCTCCTGTCCCCAGAGGCTGATGGGAAATTGCATTACGCCTGCCTCAGCATGAGGGACCGGGTCACAGCCTTTAGCCAAGCACCAGCACAGAGGCAGCTGTTGCTTTGGAGTGTGTGTGTGTGTGTGTGTGCGTGTGCATGTGTGTGTGTGTGTGTGTGTGTGTGTGTGTGAGAGATCGCGCACAGAGGGGGACTCTCCCTGCCAGGCGTGCTCCCTGACAGCTTATTACACACCAGATGGGGGCCAACACACCATGCGTAGGCCAGAGGGCAGGAGTCTTTGAGCAAGTGTGTGTGTGTGTGTGTGTGTGTGTGTGAGTGTGTTCTTCTACGTCTGTCCTTGTGAGAATCAGTTGGAGTTTTAGACCTTTGGAGTGAAGACATTTTTGTAGCAAGGGTCATTAAATATGTGTGTGTGTGTTTATGTGTTTGTTTGTGTATGTATGTGTGTGTGTGTGCATGCATGCTTGCCCTGTACATGACTGCATTTGTGTGTGTGTGTGTGTGTGTGTGTGTGTGTGTGTGTGCATGCATAAATGCCTCTACAGTGCTGCCCTGTATGTGTTCATGAGAGAATTTGTTGTGTTGAGTTGGAGGGCGAACAGTGGGAAGGGGGGGATGCTAAACCCTATTTGGCCCAGTCCCGGTGTTCCGTGCCTGGGCAGCTTCATCTGCTGAGCTGGCCAGGCTGGAGGGATGGAGCTCCAGTTGGATCTATTTGGCTGACTGGCTGCTTTAACATTGTAAGGGGCCTCACTAGTGTAGTCTAACACCGCAGCAAGAGAGAGACCCCAAAAAGGCTTCAGATGTTATATTATATGAGGTAAACTCAAGGTTGTAAAAGGTCTTTAATCCAGTTGAAAATAGCATTTTAAAGTGGTAGTTCATGAGTTCTTTGTTTTGCGATTTTGGCGATATCTTTGGTGCTAAGCGCTCATCCGACACTGTGGCGTCTTTTTCCTTGGATTTTCTGTTGATTGCAGTTTGAGTTTCTCTTTTCTTTGTCTGTTCAGCCATGGTGGCTATCGCTGCCCATGCTAACTACCCAGTTCTTCTTCTTCTGTTTATTCCAAAAAAACTGGAAACATTAAAATGCATCACTTTCCCAGGAAAGACCTACTCAACACCGGGTGTTTAGAATAGTCTGGTTGTTCCTTTAATTGGACCGGTCTCCGTCTGTTCATCAAACATGTTTACTATTTGCTTGTTCAAAAATGGGAATGCGCAATTGTCCACTTCCTGCATTCAAGGATGGAGTTAGCCAGATGTGGATTAGCAAGATAATTTGAAAAAACCACTTGCTAGTGCAGGGTACCAGCTGATGACAGTGGCTCTGTTTCTTCCTTCCAGCCACTTGCTACTAGGATGGATCAAGCTCAGGTTCTGCCAATAGTTATGGCCCTGTGAGTAGTTCCTCTACTAACCACATGTCTATTGTTATGCCCAGCTCCTTTGCCCAGAATGGAATGTATTCCCTGACTACCTACTCCTGAGCCCAAGCAGCCCCAGGTGCCTAGCTCAGTGGGCACCACATTAGCCCGGTTTAATTAAATAACAAACAACAGGGCCACAATCCTTGTCCTGGCATGTTATGTGATCTTTGGAATGGCAGGTCAAGACACGTCAAGTTCATTTATTTCTAAAGCCCTTCATCACAAGCAAGTCTCGAAGGATTTTACTAAGAATGAGCCTAGCTAGATCTAACTAATCAACAATCAAGCCAAGTGTTCTGAAGCCAAACTGTGGGTCCAAAAGTCCAATATGTGCCTCACTGTCTCCTAGATTTGCCGCAAGGATTGATGAGAAGAATCATAAATCATAAAAATCCTAACGATACCCATCCTTAGATCCCACCACCTGTTACATGGTTCCATAATCTGTATTCATATATCTGTATTTATGTATTTTTCTCGCGCAAGAAACGTGAGTTGAAATGTTTATAGTTCTATTTACTTATTTTAAGTTTTTTTTATTTATCTTTAATATGTCCCTTTCAAGCTGTGCAACACAGTATGTGTTTATACTTCATAGGCTACAATTAATTTCACTTTATTATTACTTTATTTTATTCTCTTTACCCTCTTTACATACATTTTCTCTTTAATTTTGACTGTGAGTGTTCGGCTGACACTTAAAACACGAGTGAAAATTTTGTTCCCAAAAAAAGAAGAAAAAAAAACCCAATATGCATACGCCACCAGAAGGCGGCAGGCAGGGGGATTCCTCCTCTGTGCTGGAGCTTGCTTGCTCTCTCTCTCTCTCTCTCACACACACACACACACACACACACACACACAGCAGTGTATGCTGTCCCTCTGTCGTGAGTGGTGCTGGACGCCACACTGGGACTGGTGTCACGCAGAGAGCATTAACACTGTCATCAACACTATACACCTACCCTGAGGATAGTGTGTGTGTGTGTGTGTGAGCATGTGTGTGTGTGTTAGATTGAATATTTGTGTTGGCAGTGATGGTTGAGGGATGACTGTGTATATGTGCACACATGCATGTTTGTGGCTGACCAATCGCATGTTATACGCCGCATGTGTGTGTGTGTGTGTGTGTGTCTAGGGAGGGAGAAGCAAAAATGAATGGACATGTCAAGCCAGTTGACAGAAAGAGCGTGTTTCCACTGACAATGTGTGTGTGTGCAAGTGTGGTAAAAATGAGAGAGAGACAGGGACAGAGAGAGAGAGTCTGTACCTGTGTGTGTGTGTGTGTGTGTGTCTGTGTGTGTGTCCCAGGATTAGCCCCAGGCGGGGTTGTGGTGGGGTGAGGTCCGCCGAGGCCGAGCTGCCAACGGAGGTATAGCAGCGGGGAAGAAGGGCTTACCGCCGGTTTAACACTGCAGGTCACACACACACACACACACACACACACACACACACCTTACCTAGGTCACACTCTCAGCTGGGGATTGCTGCAGTGTGTATATGTGTGTGTTTTCTGTTGTAGGCGTGCGTTAAGTGTCTGTGTGCCACGTGTAAATGTGTAAATGGTGTGTGTGTGTGGACAGGGGAGGGGTGTTGGGTGTTGGTTTGATGGAAGCTGCTTGTCACCTCCAACCCGTTCGGGGAGGGTTGAGAATAGCCAGAGGGGTTTTAATTTGTGAATTGGAGGAAGGTGGGGGGGGGGGATAGAGTGATGGACTGAGGAACAGAGGAAGGAAAGGATGGAAGGAGGGAAACAAGAGCAGGGCATCTGCAGGGTTCAGAGAGCAAAATTTAAGACTTTTTACATCTGGAATTGAATTTAAGACTAATTTAAAGGTAAAGGTAGG